>NC_053026.1:446267056-446446867 GCF_003073215.2 Triticum urartu
TGTGGGGATTCGAACCTCGCAATATCCCAAATAAATGGAGACTTTGATGCCAAGGATCCGAAGATGGCGGCCTATCGAAACGCCGTCCTAAAGATGTCAGCTCAGTTCGAGGGGCTCAAATTTCACCATGTGGCTCGGGAAAACAATCAGGCGGCGGATATCCTTGCCCGCATTGGCGCAAAACACGACGCCCCCCCCCAACATCTTTTTGGAGAGGTTGTTTAAGCCATCGGTGGTATGGGAAGGGGACACCGGTAACAATAGTCCGGACCCGGCCAAAACGCCCGATACTGAACACTCTGACATAATCAGAGGCTCTGCCACCGAAATAACACCTTCAGCCCACGTAATAATGGTCGTCATCACCCTGTGGACAGAACCATTCCTGGCCTACCTAACTAGGCAGGAACTTCCCGAGGACCAAAATGAGGCACGCTGCATAGTGCGGCGATCTAAAGTCTACAGGGTCCACGGGGGAGAGCTGTATAAGAAAAGCACTACCGGAGTCCTTCAAAGGTGTATCTCCGAAGAGGAAGGGTGGAAGCTTTTGGTAGAAATTCACGCCGGACTCGGCGGCCACCACGCCACATCCCGGGCCCTTGTAAGCAAGGCCTTCCGTACAGGTTTTTATTGGCCGACGGCTCGGACAGACGCGCAGGACTTGGTCCAATGGTGCGCCGGTTGCCAGTTGTTTGCAAACCAAAGCCATATGCCACCCACCGCCCTCCAAACAATCCCCATTACCTGGCCTTTTGCGGTCTGGGGGCTTGACATGGTTGGACCCCTTAAAGGGGGAACCCATAAGAAAAAATACTTATTGGTCATGGTAGATAAATTCACCAAATGGATAGAAGCCAAACCTGTTAAAATAGCTGAATCCGGACCGGTGATAGACTTCATATCCGGGGTTGTACACCGTTATGGCGTCCCCCACAGCATCATCACGGACAACGGCACGAACTTCATGGCCGACGAGGTAAAACTCTGGTGTAGCAACATGGGCATCAAGCTCGATTATGCTTCCATCTATCACCCACAAACCAACGGCCAAGTTGAGCGAGCAACTGGTCTTATCATGAGCGGCATTAAACCCAGATTAGTGCGGTCCTTAAAGGAGTCTAACACACACTGGGTAGACGAGCTCGACTCCGTACTCTGGGGGCTGCGGACCACGCCGAATCGCACTACCGGATACACACCCTTCTTTATGGTGTACGGCGCAAAGGAAGTTTTGCCCAGCGACATAATTCATGACTCACCTCGAGTGCGCATGTACGAAGAAAGAGAAGCCGAGCTCGATCGGCAGGACAGTCTGGACACACTGGAGGAGGAGCGCGATGTGGCAAAAGCCCGTTCCGCATTTTATCAACAACAGGCTCGCAGATACCAAAGCAGAGAAGTACGGGCCAAAACATATAACGTTGGCGAGTTAGTTCTACGCCTGCCGGAGAAGAAAAAGTCCAAGCTCGAGCCCAAATGGGAAGGTACCTTCATTATTGACCAAGTTCTGACCGGTGGAGCGTACCGTCTGCGGGATGCATCGAATAATCGACTTGAGCCAAACCCATGGAACACAGCCAGACTCCGAAGATTCTACGCCTAGCGCCGGACTCTATGTTCGTCTCCTTCCTCTGTCCATTTTTTGCATATACATTATCTATCTTTTTTTCTCTTTCTTTCTTTTACTCTTTCTCTAGGCCTTCAAGGGCCACCTTGTGCCTCGCTTGCACATTATAGATGCGCTAACCGCGCTCATTATACCTGGGGGCTTCTTACTAAGAAGCTTAATTATCTATCTGGGCTTCACGCCCCGCACATGTGTTATTCTTCCGCATGTACCTTTTCTTCGCCACTATATGCATCGATATGACTTAAGTTTTGGCCAAGCTGGGTTGCCTGGCTCTTGTATTTATGCCCTACATTCCCGTTAATTCGGCTAGGGCATAAGGGGAGCACCTCTGCGATTGTGACTCCTAGGTCATCCGGATGTGTACCTCAGACTGGGTGAAGCCGAAAGCTAGCATTCTAAAGGGAATATTCGGTCGGCGAACAAAAGATGATTTTTATTTATTTATTTTCCATATGTGCCCCCAGATGTTTTTTCCTGCGTTTCCTCTCGCAATCCGGACATGCACTTTAGGGCATGCGTACCCAGGGAAAGGAACCCTTAACGGAACTATTCTCCCTGGAAGATGTTTCTTACTACCCATGTAATATAACATAACTAGTTGGGCACTTGTCTGTTCAAGCACTAATGACCCCTACGCCTGGTCTCCACACATACCCCGGTTCTTATATAACTGAGCGGGTATTCGGATACACTTCGGACTATCGGGTCCCGAGATTGAAGCGAAAAGGTCCGCCATGACAAATGATCTACAATCCGGCTAGAAGGCATTATACATGTCACTTTAATTACATAGTCATGTAGACTGACTAAATTCCTTTTCTATACCATCCAACAGGCAGTCTAGCCTACAATCCTGTTGGGAATATTTTGCGGCCAATTTTACTTGCCCATAGACTGAGCTAACGGGGATCTCTTTCCCATCGGGCCCCACAGGTCCGACCTCGGCCATGTGATTTGGGTCAGCCTTGGTATACCGCGTCTTCACCATGGCCCACGCTTCCCTGGCACCTTGACGGCAGGCAGATATCTTCCATAATCGGAAGCGCCGCCGTGCTCCCTTGAGCTTATCCACAAGCTCTCCAACGCCTTCTGGCAGGGAGACGGATGGCCACAAGGCCTGGGAAATGCCTTGCATCACCTGCCGAACTTGTTCGTGCAGTTGTGAGAGCTCGGGTAGAAGATCACCCGCAGACCCGGGCATTTCCTCCGCGGGACGACCTGTCAGCATACCTGCAGACATAACTCTGTTAGCCGGCTTCTCTGCCGTCCCCTTTATTAAGGGTTTGTTCAAGCACTTACTAAATATGCCGCATTGAAGCCGCTTATTCTCCTACTCGGAGTCCACAAGCTGGGCTCGAACATCTTTCAGTTCCATGCTCAGCTTGGTATTCGTGTCTTGGAGATTGTTTTTCTCCCACCTGACCTCAGTCAGCACGCGTTCGCCAGCCTTTAGCTATCGTACGGCGTGCTGCTCCTCCGGATTCTCTCTGGATTCATCTGCAAACATCTATTGTTAGACCTGCAGCCATGCCGCATGCTATATGGTACCTATCATTCTTTGAAAGAAATGTTACCAGCTGGGGACTTTTTCGGTTCCTTCAATGCGGCAACAGTGGCCCGAAGTTGGGTCTTGCATTCCTCCAGCTCCTGTGACAGTCGACTATTCTTCTCTGTAAGAACCTGGACAATAAAATGATCCTTAAATCAGTTCTGCTAACTGTTTCAAGTCTCAGGGGCTACTGATACATATAATCGTCAGATTTACTTACCCGTACATCCTTTACATACTAGTCCGTGGCTCTGGCTGGACCATCTCGAGCAACACGGAGGTACGCCTCTCCAGAATTGAAGGCATCAAATGCCTCTGGTGAGAAGCAAGCATCGCGGAGTATGGCCCGACGGGGCCTATGATTCATGGAGCTCTCCACTTCTGAATTTGTAGCGGATAGCCTATCCGCATCCTCTGTAGGGAGAGTATCCGGCGTCTGCCCCATGTCGGCTTCCGCCTCTATGTCCGGTCCTGGACCCCGACTCGTGGAGGCGTGATCGGCAGCCTCACCGGACATATTCCGACGAGCATTTTTTCTGTCAAAGAAACATGGACGTCATTACATTTCAAGAAAGATGACAACCACGGAGCGGGGTTTCTGTCATACCTCTGTGCCGGCGTCTCCATCCTGACCGCCTTCCTTTTTGGCCTGCCCGGCCTCGGTGCCTCTTGTTGGCGAGTTGCTGCAGGTTCGGCGTGGCGTCCCGAATGCCTTCCCTATAAAACACCATATGTATATGGTAGGTGAAGTGTCTAAAAGGGGATCCTAGTTTTTGGAGTTAGGATTTTTGGTTTTTCTTACGTGCGACGCAGGAAGCAGTCCGGGATAGTCGGCCGTAATGGCCACCATGGCGTCATCACAGCTTAATTGGTAGAACTGTCGGTCTATCAGCTCCACGAATATGTCCGGATCTTCTTCGAGTCTGGGACCGAGGGCCCCGTCAGGGTCCTCTGGTTGTGGAGATGGGCTGCTGACCTCCCTTATGGCTCTTCGCAGTTCCTGCCGCAAAATGGCAAGGTGAGTACCTACGACAGAGAATGCGGGAAGAATGGGAGTAAGGAGATATAACTCACCCAGCTTGGAGGGTTGTACATGGAGAATCCATCCCGTGGCTTGATGCGGATGAACTCCTCTTCCTCTCCCTTGAACAATTCGGACAGTATTTTTGCTAAGGCGGCAGCGTTGTCCGGACCCTTACGCCCGCAACGGGTGGCGTCATCTTCCCCGTTAAAACACCACAAGGGGTGCCCTCGATATTGAAGTGGTTGCACTCCCTGCATTATGCATATTGACATAACCTCGATTACTGTCAATCCTGATTGAGCCAGTGCTTTAATCCGGTTCATCAGGTAAAGGACTTCTCCATTGTCTTCCTCCTGGGGGCTCCGTGAGCGCTAACTTCGGCGTTTCTTCAGAGGAGCATTGCTGAACTCAGGAAGACCCCGCCGAACAGGGTCCGGAAGGGGGACGTCCTCCATATAAAACCATTCCGAAGGCCAGTCTTTGGATGTCTTCTTCAGAGTACCGGACAGGTATCCGGTTTCGGCGATGCGCCATATTTCGGCTCCGCCCACTTGATAAAGTGACCCCTTCTATGTGCGAGGGACGAGGCAAAATAACCTTTTCCATAGCTCGAAATGAGCCTCGCAGCCTAGGAATAACTCGCAGAGGGTAATATAGTCGGTGATGTATAAAATGGAAGCAGGGGTGAAATTATGCAGTTGGAGGCCATAAAACTCCAGGAGCCCGCGGAGGAACGGATGAATCGGAAATCTGAGTCCCCTCAATAAGTAAAGGACAAGGCATACCCGCTCCCTCGTAGAGGGGCTGGGGAAGCTCTCCGCTTGCTCCCCGCCATTCTAGGTGGCGAGCCCGGCTCGGACGGGCACCATATACGCCGGAGGGAGAAATCCCTTAGTCTGCAGTTCGACTAATCGACTGTGTGGGACTGAACACCTCTCCCAATCACCGGGCTTAGGGCTACGGGGGCGGGAGGAGGAGCTGCGGAGGTTGGCCATGCTGGAGTGCTTTCCGAAGCACGCTCCGATGGATTCTCACTGGGGGAGGATGGCATGGATTGGATCTAAGAATCCCCATCCCTTTAATAGAAAATTTATTTATCTGGCTAGGGGGCGAATGTAAAAATTCCCTGGTGCGTCGCATTCATTCAGCGCGTGGAAGATAGCCCTTATTGGGCGCAAAAGCCAAGAGGTTCAACATTTATGGGACCGGACACTGCTTAGCAAACGTTCGAAATTTGGAGAAGAACCTGCCTTGCAATGCCGAAGACAACACTGCGCGCCGGACTCATCGTCATTGAAGCCTGGTTCGGGGGCTACCGAGGGAGTCCTGGATTAGGGGGTATCCGGACAACCGGATTATATCCTTTGGCCGGACTGTTGGACTATGAAGATACAAGATTGAAGACTTCGTCCCGTGTCCGGATGGGACTCTACTTGGCGTGGAAGGCAAGCTAGGCAATACAGATATGTATATCTCCTCCTTTGTAACCAACCTTGTGTAACCCTGGCCCCCTCCGGTGTCTATATAAACCGGAGGGTTTTAGTCCATAGGACAACATACAATCATACCATAGGCTAGCTTCTAGGGTTTAGCCTCTCCGATCTCGTGGTAGATCAACTCTTGTACTACTCATATTATCAAGAATAATCAAGCAGGACGTAGGGTTTTACCTCCATCAAGAGGGCCCGAACCTGGGTAAAACATCGTGTCCCCTGCATCCTGTTACCATCCGCCTTAGACGCACAGTTCGGGACCCCCTACCCGAGATCCATCGGTTTTGACACCGACAGGCACCCCTCCACCATCTACTGTTCATCCAGCCCTCCACACCATGGGGTCCTGTTCAACCACCCCTCCTCGGGCACCCCTCCACCGTCTACTGTTCATCCAGCCCTCCACCACACCACGGGGTCCTATTCATCTAGAGGCAACGCCACCGCTCACTGTTCATCCAACCCCCCCCCCCCCCCCCACTGTTCATCCCAGAGGCAGCATCGATCGGCTTCAGTTAGCAGCAGTAGCGAAGGAATCGCTCGATCGGGTTCAGTTAACAGCCATCGATCGATCGCTCGGGTTCAGTAATGCGTAGCCTGCAGTGCAATTGCTCGGGTTCAGTTAGAGCCCAACGCCTCGCTCGGGTTCAGTTAGAGCCAACGCCTCGCACACACGCGTGTACGTGTATGAGAGAAACGCGCATCGCTCGGTCCCCGACCTCCCACCGTAACCGGGAACTCCCCGAAATTTTCCTCCCCCTCGCTTCTACCACGGTTTTTTCTGTCATGGACGGCCCAAAGAATGTCATGCAGCTGTGTCTCTGGCCCGCCCAGGACGAAAAGCCCATTTTCTGTCATGATTTTTTGTCATAGAAGTAGGAGCCCACCACATCTATGATGATACCGGGTTTTGTCACAATTATCGTCATAGAAGTGTCATATGTATGACAGAAAAAAAATTTCATTCGGCCCAAAATGTCACGGATGTGTCTTTTTTTGTAGTGTATGCGGTAGCCTGCCGCGCCACACGCTCCGGCAGCACTCCTTGCACCAGGTATGCCCTGAACTCCTCGGTCTAGCACCCCTCCTAAGGCTCGAGCGCCAGGAGTAGGCGCGCTCCTGAGGTCGGGCCACAGGCAGGGGCTCCCGAGGCTAGTGTCTGGGGGAGTTCCTCTTGAGGCGGAACAGGCTCCGCGGCCGAGGGGGCCACCGAGGGCTTGAAGAGTCGTTCTTAGAAGACACCTGGCTCTTGGGGCAGACGCCTTGACGCCCTCTTGGCAATCTCATCGGCTTCCTTGTTAGTGCCGCGTGGCACATCTGTAGCTCCAGGCCCAAGAATTGCTTCTCCATGTTGCGCACCTCCACGAGGTATGCCTCCATGTGCTCGTCCCTCGGCTCGTACACCTTGTTGGACAAGTGGACGAGGAGCTGTGAGTCGCCCTTGATGGTGAGACGCTTCACCCTAAGGTCGCGGCAGCCTTGAGGCCAGTGATCAACCCCTCGTACTCTGTGATGTTTTTGGAGACCTTCTCGCCCCGCTGGAAGCAGACCTGCATGACGTAGTATAGCTTGTCTTGAGTAGGGGAGATGAGCACAGTGCCGGCCCCGCACCTTCGCGTGCGAAAGCGCCATCGAAGTACATGACCCAGCCATCTGGCGCTTCACTTCCTGGCGAGAGGGACCGGCTCTCGCCTGCTTCGGGCTCTGGAGCATCAGTCCATTCTGCCAGGAAGTCGGCGAGGGCGGCTCCCTTGATGACCCTGATTATGTTGAACTCCATCTGAAACGCTTGCAATTCGATGTTCCACTCGGCGACTCTTCCCACAACATTGGGGCTCCAGAGCACCCTCTCAAGTGGGTAGGCTGAGACGACCTTAATTGGGTGGCCCTGGAACTAATGATGCAGCTTGCGTGAGGCCACTAGGAGTGCGAGCAGAAGCTTCCATGGCATGGGATATCATGCCCTTACGTCCCGTGACACCATGCTGGTGAAGTAGACCGGGTGCTCGACGAGGGCGGGAGCGTCGGTGGAGCCTGTGGCCTCCGGAGGTTGTGGCGCCTCTCGAGGTACGGGGGCCTCAGGAGCCTTGTCGCACATCCAGGCCTCCGCAGGCTTGGAAGCGCCATCTTGCAGGGCCTGATCATCAGCTGGCATCGCTGTGGCTTCGATGGCGCCGTCTTGGTGCCGCACCGTCCCCGCCGAAGGTGCGGTATTGCACGGCGGGCTCTTGGCCTGGCGTTCCTCCCGAACAGCCATGGCGGCCAGATAGAGCACCATAGGCTCGAGGGGACGAGGCGCTACCATCATTGGTGGGCTGGTCATGTACCTCTTGAGGTCTTGAAATGCCCAATCGGCCTCCGGGGTCCACTCAAACGGGCCCTTCTTCTTCATCAGCTTGAAGAACGGCAGGGTGCGTTCCCCCAGCTTGGAAATGAAGCGCCCCAGCGAGGACACGCAGCCCGCGAGCTTCTGCATTTCCTTGAGAGTTTGGGGCGGGCTCATGTCTTCTATCACCTTGACCTTCTCCGGATTGGCCTCGATCCCCCTATGCGACATGAGGAAACCCAGCAGTTTGCTGGAGGGGACACCAAACACACACTTCTCCTGGTTGAGCCGCAGGTCCACCTGGCACAGGCTGGTGAAAGTCTCCCCCATGTCCTGGATGAGGGTTCTTGCCTCCCGAGACTTTACCATGATGTCATCGACGTAAGCTTCGACGTTCCTCCCTAGCTGCTGCCCTAGGGCGATGTGCATTAGCCGCTGGAAGGTCGCCCCAGCATTGCGCAACCCGAACGGCATGCAGGTGTAGCAGTATACCCCGCATGAGGTCAATAAGGCGGTCTTCTCCACGTCCTCAACCACCATCTTGATCTGGTGGTAGCCCGAGAATGCGTCCAGGAAACACAGAAGGTCGCGCTCGGCGGTGGATTCGACGATCTGGTCAATGCACGGAAGCGAGAACGGGTCTTGGGGGTAGGCCTTGTTGAGGTTGGTGAAGTCGACACACATGCGTTCCTTCCCACCTTTCTTTGGCACAATGACTGGGTTTGCCAGCCATTCCGGGTATCGGACCTCGCGAATGACACATGCCGCTTCCAGCTTGCGAGTTTCCTGGACGATGAAGGACTGCTTCTCCGTGGACTGTCGCCGCGCCTTCTGCTTCACAGGGCGCACATTGGAGCAGACCCTTAAATGATGCTTGATTAACCCCCTTGGAACCCCTACCAGCTGGTTGGGTTCCCAGGCGAATACCTCCTTGTTCGCACGCAGGAACTTCACCAATGCCTCCTCTTGATCCGGGTCGAGGTTGGCCCCTGAGGGAGTCCTGGATTAGGGGGTGTTCGGATAGCCGAACTATACCTTCAAGCCGGACTCCTGGACTATGAAGATACAAGATTGAAGACTCCGTCCCATGTCTGGAAGGGACTTTCCTCGGCGTGGAAGGCAAGCTTGGCGATACGGATGTTCAGATCTCCTACCATTGTAACCGACTCTATGTAACCCTAACCCTCTCCGGTGTCTATATAAACCGGAGAGTTTTAGTCTGTAGGACAACATACACATCAACAATCATACCATAGGCTAGCTTCTAGGGTTTAGGCTCTCTGATCTCGTGGTAGATCAACTCTTGTAATACCCATATCATCAATATTAATCAAGCAGGACGTAGGGTTTTACCTCCATCGAGAGGGCCCGAACCTAGGTAAAACTTCGTGTCCCCTGCCTCTTGTTACCATCCGGCCTAGACGCACAGTTCGGGAACCCCTACCCGAGATCCGCCGGTTTTGACACCGACATTGGTGCTTTCATTGGGAGTTCCTCTGTGTCATCGCCATCAGGCCCGATGGCTCCTACGATCATCAATGGCGATGCAGTCCAGGGTGAGACCTTCCTCCCCGGATAGATCTTCGTATTTGGCGGCTTCGCACTGCGGGCCGATTCACTTGGCCATCTAGAGCAGATCGAAAGCTACGCCCCTGGTCGTCAGGTCAGATTCGGAAGTTTAAACTACACGGCCGACATCCGCGGGGACTTGATCTTCGACGGATTCGAACCACTACCGAGCGCGCCGCACTGTCACAACGAGCATGATCTAGCTCTGCCGCCGAACAGTGCCCTGGAGGCCACACCCGCATCGGCTCCGACCCCTAGTTCGGAGCCGACTGTGCCGATTGAGGATGGGCGATTGGACGCCACCTCGGGGGCTGCGATCCCAACAGCGGTTGAGTCGAACACCAGCCCCGTACTCTGCAAGACTCGTGACTCCATGGAGCCGGATTCTTCGGACTCCGAACCCTCCGCGCCCCTGCCGAGCGAATCCGATTGGGCGCCGATCATGGAGTTCACGGCCGCAGACGTCTTTCGGCACTCGCCTTTCAGTGATATCCTGAAATCATTGAAGTCTCTCTCTTTGTCAGGAGAGCCCTGGCCGGACTATGGTTAGCAAGGTTGGGTTATGGACGATGAAGAAATTCAAAACCCACCCACCACCCACTTTGTAGCCACTGTCGACGACTTAACCGATATGCTCGACTTCGACTCCGAAGACATCGACGGTATGGACACCGATGAAGGAGATGATGAAGAACCAGCGCCTACTAGGCCCTGGAAAGCCACCTCGTCATATGACATATACATGGTGGACACCCCAAAAGAGGGAGAGGGCGATGGAACAGCGGAGGATGACCCCTCCAAGAAACAGCAAAAGCGCCGGCGTCAGCGGCGCCGCTCAAAATCCCGCCAACACAAAAACAGCGATTCCAGCACGGGAGATAATAATACCTCGGAAAGCGCCGAAGAACATCCCCCCGAGCAAGATTTAGCATAGGGGGGTGGAGAAACCAGCCCCCATGGGAGAGCGGCTGACAGAGAGGTCGAGGAAGATAATCATATGCTTCCCTCCGAAGACGAGGCAAGCCTCAACGACGACGAATTCGTCGTGCCAGAGGATCCCGTCGAACAAGAGCGTTTTCAACGTAGGCTTATGGCCACGGCAAGAAGCCTCAAGAAAAAACAGCAACAGCTTAAAGCTGATCAAGATCGGCTAGTCGATAGATGGACTGAAGTCCTTGCGGCCGAAGAGCATAAACCCGAACGCCCCTCCAAGTGCTACCCAAAGCGCAGGTTGCTACCCCGATTAGAGGAGGAAGCACTCGACGCGGCCGACAGGCCACCTCGTGGCCGCGACAGAGAGGCCTCATGGCCCTCCACCCAAGTCGCAGCCCGTACCAAGGCACGGGAATATGCGCCGGACTTACGTATTATGTTGGAGGAAAAGGCAAGGCAAACAAGATCGATCTACGGATCGCGTGGGCGCCCCACGGCTCGAGACGGTAACCATCACGCCGGTCACAAATTCGGCAGGGCGGAACACAGTAGACAAAGCTCATTGGAGCTACGTCATGATATAGCCCAGTACAGAGGCGCCGCACACCCATTATGCTTCACAGACGAAATAATGGATCATCAAATCCCCGAGGGTTTCAAACCCGTAAACATCGAATCAAATGATGGCTCAACAGATCCCACGGTATGGATCGAGGATTATCTCCTTCATATCCACATGGCCCGCGGCGATGATTTCCACGCCATCAAATACCTCCCACTCAAGCTTAAAGGAACAGCCCGGCAATGGCTTAACAGCCTACCAACGGGGTCAATCAGCTGTTGGGAGGACCTGGAAGCCGCATTCCTCGACAATTTCCAGGGCACTTATGTGCGACCCCCAAACGCTGACGACCTAAGCCACGTAATTCAGCAGCCAAACAAATCGGCCAGGCAATTCTGGACATGGTTCCTAACAAAGAAAAATCAAATACTCGATTATCCGGACGCAGAGGCCTTAGCAGCCTTCAAGCATAATATCCGTGACGAGTGGCTTGCCCGGCACCTAGGACAGGAGAAGCCAAAATCTATGGCAGCACTCATGGCACTCATGACCCGCTTTTGCGCGGGAGAAGACAGCTTGCTTGCTCGTAGCAACAATATGACCAAGAACCCAGGTCGTTCAGACACCAGGGACATTAGTGGCAGGTCGTGTCGCAACCAGCAGAAGCGCCGCATCAACGGCGACAATGCTAAGGATACGGCAGTTAATGCCGGATTCAGAGGCTCTAAATATGGTCAGTAGAAAAAGTCATTCAAAAGGAATCCTAGGGGCCCGTCCAGCTTGGACCGAATACTCGACCGCTTGTGCCAAATACATGGCACCCCCGAAAAGCCGGCCAATCACACCAAAAGGGACTGTTGGGTGTTCAAGCAGGCAAGCAGATTAAGCGCCGACAATGAAGACAAGGGGTTGCATAGCAATGACGACGAGGAGCCCCGGCCGCCGAACAACAATGGATAGAAGGGTTTTCCCCCACAAGTGCGGACGGTGAACATGATATACGCCACCCACGTCCCCAAAAGGGAGCGGAAGCGCGCGTTAAGGGACGTATACGCGGTAGAGCCAGTCGCCCCAAAGTTCAACCCATGGTCCTCCTGCCCGATCACCTTTGATAGAAGAGACCATCCCACTAGCATCCGTCATGGCGGATTCGCCGCATTGGTTCTCGACCCAATTATTGACGGATTTCATCTCACTAGAGTCCTTATGGACGGCGGCAGTAGCCTGAACCTGCTTTACCAGGATACAGTGCGGAAAATGGGCATAGATCCCTCGAGGATTAAGCCCACCAAAATGACCCTTAAAGGTGTAATACCAGGTGTAGAGGCCAGCTGCACAGGCTCAGTCACACTTGAAGTGGTCTTCGGATCTCTGGATAATTTCCGAAGCGAGGAGTTAATCTTTGACATAGTCCCGTTCCGCAGTGGTTATCATGCACTGCTCGAGAGAACCGCATTCGCCAAGTTCAATGCAGTCCCGCACTACGCATACCTTAAGCTCAAGATGCCAGGCCCTCGAGGAGTAATTATGGTCAATGGAAACACCGAACGCTCCCTCCGAACGGAGGAGCACACGGCGGCCCTTGCAGCGGAAGTACAAAGCAGCCTCTCCAGGCAGTTCTCTACTTCGGCCACTAAACGTCCGGACACCGTCAAGCACGCCTGGAGTAACCTACAACAAGACCGGCTGGCACGTTCCAAGCAGGCGTAGCAATGCGGCCCCAACCCCAACCCCCGCAAAAAGGCGACGCCAGTACTTCGCGTACATAACTACGCTCTAGAAATACCATGGGCATAGGGGGAGGGGCACCATCACGGCACGCCCAAAACACGGCTTAAACCGCACCAGGGGCTGCCGATTTCTTTTTACTTTTCTCTTACTTCCAGGACTCTACTCTTCAGAAGGCCGGTTCGGCAGTTCAATTGCCGCACAAACGATGCAAGAACCAGGGAAGCAGACAAGCCATGCCGCATCACGGAAATCCCAGGTGGTCTCTATCACGAGCAGTATACCTGTTTCGCATACTATTCCTTAGCTTGCCCCTGGAGCAAACATGTTAAATAGTCCAACTTTTCGTTTAACGCATTACTTGTATCGTTCTGCTTTGATCGCAGCTCTTTTAATGAACAATGCATAGCTTTTGTCTATTTTTTGCATTACCTTTTTTTATATATATGTTCCTTAATGACATGTTGCACCCGTACACTTTGGTACGGCCAAAATACGCCAGGGGCTTCAGTACCCCTCAACATGGTGTGAGAAGTCCGAACACTTTAACAAGTGCAGCAACCCGAACTTATAGCATTATATGCATCGGCTCTGAATCATGTCTTGGGTCAATAGTTGGGTTTGCCCGGCTCCTATGTTTTGGTGCCTTACGTTCCGCTATATCGGCTAAGGTAGCACTAGGAGAACCACTGCATTGTCCCCCGGTTGAGCTGGGTCGAGCACCTCAGTGGAGAAAGCTAAAATTGACCGTCATGATGAGGCGAGAGTTGGTCGCTGTTCGAGAGGTCTCTTCGAGTCCTTAAAGACTTATGCCGCTTAGGGCAAGGAGTCAGCTCTGTCGGGCCAAGGCGTGGATAGCGCCCCGAACTCGGTCTTTCGAATACTAGGGGCTTCGCCGAAATTTAAAATTATAGAATTCTATGGCTAAGTGAGAGTGTTCACGCATTATAGTCCAATTGCCTCGTTCGTTGGGCTGAGCGCCTCCCTCGAAGGACCCAAAAATGGGAAAAAGAGCGCCCAGGTTTATCCCCGAACACCCCAGCACTAGCGGTAAGGGGGCAGAAGCCGACGACTCGCCATCTCTCAGTATTGATAAACAGCCGCACAGAAGGTAATATTTTAAATTCAAGCAGCATTGCTTAGCGCATATGAACAAGTTTTCAGTGCACAGGATAACATGAGCGGGTTTTACTCAAAAAATACATCCTTGGTACATTCATCCGCAACAAGGCGGGCACCCTTCAGAACATCCTTATAATAATTCTCAGGCTTGTGATGCTCTTTCCCCGGCGGTGGCCCGTCCTTCACAAGCTTCTTCGCATCCAGCTTGCCCCAGTGCACCTTAGCACGGGCAAGGGCCCTACGGGCACCTTCAATGCAGATGGAGCGCTTGATGTCTTCAAGCCTCGGACAGGCCTCCACCAGCTGCCGCACTAGCCCGAAATAGCTTCCAGGCAGAGCCTCTCCAGGCCACAGCCGAACTAAGAGGCCCTTCATGGCCTGTTCGGCCGCCTTGTGGAGCTCGACCAGTTGCTTCAGCTGGTCGCTCAGGGGCACGGGGTGTCCGGCCTCAGCGTACTGAGACTAGAACACCTTCTCCGTTGAGCTGCCTTCCTCGGCTCAATAGAATGCGGCGGCATCGGATACACTCCGGGGAAGATCTGCGAACACTCCTGGAGAGCTCCGGATTTGGGTAAGTAACAGGTAACTCACGTTTATGTGTTTGCTTTGCATAAAGAATGCCTTACCCGCCGCAATCTTCTTCGCCTCATCCAACTCCTGGAGGGTCTTCTGGGATTCGGCCTTGGCAGATTTGGCATTTTCAATAGCCACCGCAAGGTCGGACGCTTGCGTCTTCGAGTCATGCTCCAAACTCTCATGTTTTTCCATGAGAGCCTGAAGCTCTTGCCGCACCTTGCCAACCTCGGCCTCATACTTCGCCCGCTCGGTGCGCTCCAAGGCCGAATTCTTCTCGGCCTCGTCCAGCGCTTGCTTAAGGATCGGCACCTCAGACGTGGCCCCTACAATAGCCATGTCAATCTTGTCATTTTTTGCAATTGCGCCTTTTTATATACATATTCAAATAGGGTATTTCTTACCTTCCTTCTCCTCGAGCTGCTTCTTGGCACGCCCGAGCTCTTGCTCGGACTTCTCGAGGCTCTGCTTCAGCACGTCCACTTCTGCAGTCAGTGTGGTGGACGCTAGCAGAGAAGCCTGCATACGCATATTGACTCCTTTTGTTAGACTCCTGCGAATTCTTTGATCCTCTATTCAGCTTTTCTTCCCGAACACCCAACAGAGCATCAAGGGCTACTGTCTATGCGGTAACATTATTTAAACATTCTTTACTTACCTCAAAGCCTGTTAAAAGGCTAGTGCAAGCTTCAGTCAGTCCGCTCTTGGCAGACTGAACCTTCTGGACCACCGCACTCATAATAGTGCGGTGTCCCTCGTCGATGGAGGCGCCTTCGAGCACCTCCAACAGATTGTCCGGCGCCCCGGTTGGACGGGGGTCACCGGCACGGTGGGCTTGCTCCTCTTGGAAGGAGGTCCCCCGCCGGACTCTGGAACCTTTGAAGGTTCCGGAGTAGCGTCCGGCCTTGGGCCGAACTTGGAGCCCTGGGGGGTTTCATCCCCTTTACTCCTGGAGTCCGGGAGGTCGCCTTGCAGCGCCTCCAGGACCACCTCCTCCCTGCTTGGAACCTGTTGGGACAACACTTCGGTGTGGCCCATAGGGCGGGGGGAGGAAGCCGTCGGAAGCGAGTTCACCTCCGACGAGTCCAGTGAGTCGCTCAATGACGCGTCGAGCCAGTCTTTGGGTGGGCTGCATAAACACATTCGACATAAGGGAAAGCTATGCAATAAACAAATACTATGAGTCACTCCGGTATCCGGATACTTACGATTTTGCCAGGGGCTTGGCCCTGGGCTGCCACTCCTCTTCGTTGTCGGCGGCATCGGTGGAGCAGTCCGGAGGAAGGGTTTTCCCCTTCTTGGACCCTCCGGCCTCCTCAGAGAGGGCGGCCTTCCTTTTCTTCTCTCCTCCCACTGGAGTGGGAGAGGTCTCTTCTTCTTCCTGCTCGTATTCACGAGAGGAAGGCGCTTCGGGACCGTCGGATGACGAATCCGACACCTCCTGGCGCCGGGCACTCTTTCGAGTCCCCGTGGCCCTTTTCGTGGCCTTCTTCTCCGGCACCACATAGGGCGCCGGAACCAGCAGCTTCGCCAAGCGAGCGTCCGCTGGGCCTTCGGCCAGAGGAGCCAGATAGTTGATCTGTCCGGACGTCACCACCCAATCCTATAAAAGATAAGGGAACTCAGATCCCGCATAGAGTCGAACCGTGAAAAACTAATACCCTGTAAAAGGACAAAAACAGCTTACCGCAGGAGCGTGATGCTGAGTACTGAATCCGCGATCCTCGGCAGCGGATGCGGGAGCCTCGGCGCCCTTGAAAAGCATCCTCCAAGCATCTTCGTATGTCGTGTCAAAGAGCCTGTTTAGAGTTTGATGCTGCGCCGGGTCGAACTCCCACAGATTCAAGGCCCGTCGTTGACACGGGAGGATCAGGCGGATGAGCATAACCTGGACTACGTTGAAAGTTTGAGCTTCTTGTTCACCAGGGTTTGGACGCATGTTTGGAGTCCGGTTAGCTCTCCTTTTTTACCCCACGACAGGCCGGTCTCCTTCCAGGAGGTGAGCCGCGTAGGGGTCCGGACCAAAACTCGGGGGCTGCGACCCATTCGGGGTTGCACGGCTCGGTGATGTAAAACCACCCCGATTGCCACCCCTTCAGGGTCTCCACAAAGGAGCCCTCGAGCCACAGGACGTTGGCCATCTTGCCAACCATGGCACCGCCGCACTCCGCCTGGCTGCCGCGCACCACCTTCGGCTTGACATTGAAAGTCTTAAGCCATAGGCCGAAATGGGGGCGGATGCGGAGGAACGCCTTGCACACGACGATGAACGCCGAGATGTTGAGGACGAAGTTTAGGGCCAGATCATGGAAATCTAGGCCATAGTAGAACATGAGCCCCCGGACAAATGGATGCAGAGGGAAGCCCAGTCCGCGGAGGAAATGGGGGAGGAATACCACCCTCTCATGGGGCCTAGGAGTGGGGATGAGCTGCCCCTTTTTGGGAAGCCGGTGCGCGATATCGCTAGCCAAATATCCGGCCTTCCTCAGCTTTTTGATGTGTCCCTCCGTGACGGAGGAGACCATCCACTTGCCTCCCGCTCCGGACATGACTGGAGAAGGTTGAGGTGGTAGTGCGGACTTGGGTGCTGGAGCTCGAGTACGCAAGAATGGATAGGCAAAGGAGGAAGAAGGCGTGGGTGAAAAGGTGGATCCTTATCCCCTTATATGGGTGGACGCGATTATGTGTCCCCACCAGCCTGGTAAAACTTGCTTATCTCCAAGCGCCGTAATCAAAGGCGCAGTTGGGTTGCCCACGCCCGTATTGATGAGAGTCCTGAAATGAGGGGACACGATCTCTGCTTCAGCAAGACGTGCCAAGGAAACCGACTCGCACAACGCGCTGAGGTGGGATAATTAAATGGATAAAGGCTTGGCCGTGGCGTATCGCACCACGGAATACGTCAGCAGATTAGATTTGTGTTAATATTATTATTCTCTCCATGGCAATATGTGGAAACTTATTTTGCAGAGCCGGACACTATCTTTGTGTTCAAAATCTTCTATGAAGTACTTGGAGGAGGAACCCGCCTTGCAATGCCGAAGACAATCTGCGTGTCGGACTCGTCGTCATTGAAGCCTGGTTCAGGGGCTACTGAGGGAGTCCTGGATTAGGGGGTGTTCGGATAGCCGAACTATACCTTCAAGCTGGACTCCTGGACTATGAAGATACAAGATTGAAGACTCCGTCCCGTGTCCGGAAAGGACTTTCCTTGGCGTGGAAGGCAAGCTTGGCGATACGGATGTTCAGATCTCCTACCATTGTAACCGACTCTATGTAACCCTAACCCTCTCCGGTGTCTATATAAACCGGAGAGTTTTAGTCCGTAGGACAACATACACATCAACAATCATACCATAGGCTAGCTTCTAGGGTTTAGCCTCTCTGATCTCGTGGTAGATCAACTCTTGTAATACCCATATCATCAATATTAATCAAGCAGGACGTAGGGTTTTACCTCCATCGAGAGGGCCTGAACCTGGGTAAAACTTCGTGTCCCCTGCCTCCTGTTACCATCCGGCCTAGACGCACAGTTCGGGACCCCCTACCCGAGATCCGCCGGTTTTGACACCGACAGCGCCTATGGTGAAGGTGGCTCCCGAGGACCCATCTTCCTCGACCGGTACTTGCTTCGTTTCGGCCCGATCTTGGGTGAACAGTTGCTTCTTTGCTGGTGCGGCCTCCTTAGCCCCTGGGGCGGCTTCGTCGGCCGGGTGCGCTGCTGCTGCAGCCTTGAAGGCGAGCTTGAGGGCCGTCAGAGCCTCCTTGGTGTCTCCAGCCACGGTGAGAATGCCGCTGCTCCCTGACATCTTCATGAGGTTGTAGGCTGGATGGGTTGCAGACATGAATTGAGCCAGGGCAGGGTACCCAAGGATGGCGTTGTATGGGAGGCCGATGTGGGCGATGTCGAAGTCGATCAGCTCGGTGCGGTAGTTGTCGCGGGTACCAAAGGTGACCGGCAGGCGTATTTCCCCCAGGGGGCTGGTGGAGTCGATGCCGACTCCAGAGAAAGGCTTGGTAGAGCTGCCGTATGGTACATGAAGCAAGCCAAAGGCTTCTATGGAGAGCACATTGAGGCCGGCTCCGTCGTCGATGAGGGTCTTGGTCACCGCCATGTTGTAGATGGTGGGCGTGCAGAGCATTCAGAGCACGCCCGAGCTAGCAGCGGTAATAGGGTGGTCCCCTGAGTCAAAGGTGAGGTCGGCCTTGGGCGCTGCCCATCCTGGAGGAGCTCCCTACTGCACAGAGGCGGCGCTGATCTGGCGGAAGAACTGCTTGACGTGATGGTCCGAGGGTGACGCATGCGAGCCTCCGAGGAGGGCCGCCGGCGACAGGCGCCGGCGCTGCGAAGCACGCGATGAAAAGGCCAGGCAGCTCCTCCCAAGAAGCCACAGAGGATCCCGGCAGGCTGAGCAGCCAGGCGCGCGGCACACCAACGAGGGCCATGGGGAACCAGTTGGCCATGACCTTGTCGTCACCTCCAACCTCCAGAACGGCCTCCTCGTATGCCAGCAGGAAGGTCGACGGATCCGCCGCACCGTCGTAGCGGGGCGGCATCTCTGGCTTGAACATGCATGGCCACCGCACCTGCCGCAAAGCATGGGTGAAGGCCAGGATGCCCGCGGCGCACCTGCAGGCGCCCGTCGGCCTGAATGGAGGGATGGCGTCTGCCATGTAGCCGGACGAAGAAAGCGGAGAGGCGAAGCTTCAGCGCACCCTTGCCTGGCGCGCCAAATGTCGGCTTACGGGTTCTGACAAACCCTTGAGGTTCGAACACTGGGGTGCGCACGAAGATCTCTCTCTCTCTCTCACTCTCGCAATGATCTCAAGGCCTAGCTCGCCGAACCCAAGGAACAAGAGACACGAGAGTTTATACTGGTTCGGGCCGTAATACCCTAATCAAGTGTGGTGTGGTGGATTGCCTTGCGGGCTGAGGATGAACAAGTACAAGGGATGAACAGCCTCCTAAGGAAGGGTGTTCTTGAGCTCAGGGAGCTTGTGTGTGTGAGGATGGTCTGGATGATCCGTCCCCTTGCTAGGGTGGTGGCTAGTCCTATTTATAGAGGCCCTGGTCCTCTTCCCAAATATTAGGCAGGAAGGGATCCCACAACGGCCGGTTTTGCAGGGAGACAACTAGTACAAGCTATCCTGACAAAAGTTGGTCTTCGCCTGCTAAAGGCTTTGGTGGTGACGCTGTTGTGGGCTCCGTGGTGACCTCCGTCCTGCTGGTCTTGGTCTAGTTGCACCGATATGGAAGCCTTCGCCTGATGCCTCGGGACTCCTCGTCTGCGCTTGCCTCTTTAGCACCAAAGAGGAAACAAGTATTCTCCGCCCACTGGCGCCCGCCTGGCCTTGGTCGTCATGGCTCATGTCACGTGAATCTCACGAGGTGCCCCTTGCATAGATATCTCCGCTCCTCGGGAGCCAGCCTAGTGAGGCTGCTCCCCAGGAGGTCTTGGCGCCATCCGCCTCACGAGGCTTGGCCCCTCGAGAGGGTATTGAGTAGTTGTTGATGAAGATGGGTTGTACCAGGCCATAGGCTAAGCCACGCCCTGGGCCATAGGCAGGCAAGTCTGGGTACCCCCGTTCCCAGGACGCCGACACCTGCTAGTACAGCACACAGAGTCATGGCTAGTTTATGCTACGCACATAATCGTTAATTGGTGGTTTAAATATGCGCAAGGGATATGCAATCTATTATCATGTACAGATGTCTGATATTAGCCGTGTCAACTTACAGATAGAGTTACACAATGAAAAAGTACAAGATGTATGTGGCAATTTCATGGAAGATCGCAAAAAAGGAGAGGCAGCGGTGAGCCTATACAGTGTGCTATGGTAGGTCACTCCTCAATTGCAATCATCGTGACATGTTATTTGTATGTCAGTTCTATTGGCCAAGGTTTTTAGGGATAGTTATTACGAGTTATCCTAAGAAAATAAGCTCCAGGTAATAAGCCAACCAGTTCTTTTATTGCCTTCCTTTTCAGCTTATCTTTGGTATGATCAGTAAAAAGTCTAGATTGCATTATATTTTGTCATTTTTTTGCCCATATGAAAATTAGTTTGACTTGCAAACATCACAAATTGAACCCACTGCAGTAATTAATATGATAGGAAAACAGACCATGACTATTTGTTCAAAATGCAAATACAAAGGTACCATCTATTTGGCACAATCTACTTTGGTCAATGTCTTCCATAGAGATCACATTGCCTAATTTAAATGAAGAACGCATGACCCACATTTAAATGAAGAACAATTATATATTGAAATTCGATGGTCCAAGTGGCTGGTTATTATCATATAGTAGCACCACCTGAAAGCATCATATAGCATCAGCAGCTCATAGCAACTCATCATACAACAGCAACAGCAGTAGTGTGCAATTCATCATATACCAGTAGCAGCTCATAGCAATTCATCATATAGCAACAGCAGGAGCAGCTCATAGCAATTCATCATATAGCAGCAGCAGAAGCAACTCATAGCAATTCATCATATAGCAGTAGCAAGAACAGCTTATAGCAACTCATCATATAGCAGCAGCAGCTCATCACAATTCATCATATAGCAGCAGCTCATAGCAATTCATCATTTAGCAGCAGCAGGAGCAGCTCATAGCAATGCATCATATAGCAGCAGTAGAAGCAGCTCATAGCAATTCATCATATAGTGGATCAGAATGAAAATTTGGCAAAAAAATCAGAGGAGATCCTCACCTTATTGGATGAGCTCATCCTTCAATAGCACCTCAAGGCCACGGCCTTAGAGGAGGGGAGGGGAAATAAGGTGCCTTCTGTCGCAGTGTGGCATCAGCCGTAGTTGTGCGGCGCCCGCCGGAGTAGTGTGTTGGACGCACCACAGTGGAGTAGCTGCTGGGGACCATGAGAATGAGGGGCGGCACTAGAGGGAGGAGTAGTCGGGAGATTTGGCCCTACCCGCCGGCCATGTAGCCTAGCTGGACAGGTTTCATGTGTGTCCGTGTGTTAGATCGTTTGTTTCGCCGTCATGTCCAGTCCTTCTATCATTGTTAGTACTCCCGATAATGAAGTTCTTAATTTTAAACAAAGGGAGGGAGAAAATCTAAAAGATTCTTGGTATAGAATTTGCAATGCTCAGAATACATCCACTAGGAAGCAATTTACTTTCGTTCTTCTTTGCAATTTTTAGGTAGGCATCACTCCGTGGAACAGATATATTCTTGATACCATTACCGGAGGGAATTTCTTGGGTAGCCATACTTTTGATTCTTATAATGCTATGATAGATTTGTTTGGCCCACCACCTCTCTTGGTTAATGGAACTATTTTAACTTTGGAACATGTGATGCAAAGGCTTGAAATTATTGAAAATAAAGTTGCCACTGTAGATTTGATCGAGAATTTGGATAAAAAGATCCACAACCAAATTACCCAATATGGATCTAAGGTAGGAGTTACTCTGAATTTTTTAGAGAAAAAGAACCCATAGTTAATGAAAAGATGGATCAAGATTCCACTAGAAATGATAAACTTGAGGATATTATTACCAACTTAGGGTCTGCCTTTTCTGCCGTGAGAAACACTTCAAACCCTCCTCCTACCAAAGTTGCCAAGTTCATGTATGTTCCTAAAAATAAGGGTGAATCTTCTAGTAAGGAGAATGCAAATCTCAATTCAATAAGTGTTCACCCAAACTTTTTCACTATCATTAAGGAACCTCTCGCTACAAATGAATTTCTTGATTTCTTGCCTAGGAGTTTGATCATCAATAAAAAGAAAGAAACTCCTAAGGGTTATAAGTGTTCAATTGAAGAATTGCATACCAAAGATTATAATACCTAGATCTATTATTGCTTCTATGCCTAGCTAGGGGCGTCAAACGATAGCGCTTGTTGGGAGGCAACCCAATTTTATTTTTTTCCTTGCTTTTTGTTCCTGTTTAGTACTAAATAATTCATCTAGACTCTATTTAGATGTGGTTTTATGTTTTAATTAGTGTTTGTGCCAAGTAAAGCCTTTAGGATCTTCTTGGGTGATTGTTGTTTGATCTTGCTGAAAAAAGCAGAAAGTATGCGCTCACGAGAATAATTTTCATTTTTACCAAAGAGCGATAAAATACCAATTCCAACTGCAGTAGATCAATATACAAATTATTTAGGACTTCCTAATGTTTCAGAATTTTTGGAGTTACAGAAGTATTCGAAACCTCCAGATTGCTACAGGCTGTTCTGTTTTTGACAGATTCCATTTTTCGTGTGTTGTTTGCTTATTTTGATGAATCTATGGCTAGTATCGAGGGGTATGAACCATGGAGAAGTTGGAATATAGTAGGTTTAACACCAATATAAATAAAGAATGATTTCATTGCAGTACCTTAAGTGGTGGTTTGTTTTCTTACACTAACGGAGCTCATGAGATTTTCTGTTTAAGTTTTGTGTTGTGAAGTTTTCAAGTTTTTTGGGTAAAGATTTGATGGATTTTGGAATAAGGAGTGGCAAGAGCCTAAGCTTGGGGATGCCCAAGGCACCCCAAGGTAAAATTCAAGGGCAACCAAAAACTCTAAGCTTGGGGATACCCCGGAAGGCATCCCCTCTTTCGTCTTCGTCTATGGGTAACTTTACTTGAGGCTATATTTTTATTCACCACATGATATGTGTTTTGCTTGGAGCGTCTTGTATGATTTGAGTCTTTGTTTTTTAGTTTACCACAATCATCCTTGCTGTACACACCTTTTGGGAGAGACACACATGAATCAGAATTTACTAGAATACTCTATGTGCTTCATTTATATCTTTTGAGCTAGATAATTTTGCCCTAGTGCTTCACTTATATATTTCTAGAGCACGGTGGTGGTTTTATTTTATAAAAATTATTGATCTCTCATGCTTCACTTATATTATTTTGAGAGTCTTTTAGAAAAGCATGGTAATTTGATTTGACTATAAAATTGGTCCTAATATGATGAACATCCAAGATAGGTATAATAAAAACAATCATATAAAGTGCATTGAATATTTTGAGAAGTTTGATTCCTTATGATTGTTTTGAGATATGAAGATGGTGATATTAGAGTCATGCTAGTTGGGTAGTTGTGAATTTGAGAGATACTTGTGTTAAAGTTTGTCATTCCCGTAGCATGCACGTATGGTGAACCGTTATGTGATGAAGTCGGAGCATGATTTATTTATTGATTGTCTTCCTTATGAGTGGTGGTCGGGGACAAGCGATGGTCTTTTCCTACCAATCTACCCCTTAGGAGCATGCGTGTAGTACTTCATTTCGATAATTAATAGATTTTTGCAATAAGTATGTGAGTTCTTTATGACTAATGTTGAGTCCATGGATTATACGCACTCTCACCCTTCCACCATTGCTAGCCTCTCTAATACCGCGCACCTTTCGCCGGTATCATACACCCACCATATACCTTCCTAAAAATAGCAACTATACCTACCTATTATGGCATTTCCATAGCCATTTCAAGATATATTTCCATGCAACTTTCCACCGTTTCATTTATTATGACACGCTCCATCATTGTCATATTGCTTTGCATGATCATGTAGTTGACATCGTATTTGTGGTAAAGCCACCATTCATAATTCTTTCATACATGTCACTCTTGATTCATTGCATATCCCGGTACACCGCCAGAGGCATTCACATAGAGTCATATTTGTTCTAAGTATCGAGTTGTAATTCTTGAGTTGTAAGTAAATAAAAGTGTGATGATCTTCATTATTAGAGCATTGTCCCATGTGAGGAAAGGATGATGGAGACTATGATTCCCCCATAAGTCGGGATGAGACTCCGGACAAAAAAAATAAAAGAGGCCAAAGAAGCCCACCAAAAAAATGAGAGAAAAAGAGAAGGGACAATGTTACTATCCTTTTTTCCACACTTGTGCTTCAAAGTAGCACCGTGATCTTCATGATAGAGAGTCTCTTATTCCGTCACTTTCATATACTAGTGGGAATTTTCATTATAGAACTTGGCTTGTATATTCCAATGATGGGCTTCCTCAAACTGCCCCAGGTCTTCGTGAGCAAGCAAGTTGGATGCACACCCACTTAGTTTCTTTTGTTGAGCTTTCATACACTTATAGCTCTAGTGCATCTGTTGCATGGCAGTCCCTACTAACTCACATTGATATCTATTGATGGGCATCTCCATAACCCGTAGATACGCCTAGTTGATCTGAGACTATCTTCTCCTTTTTGTCTTCTCCACAACCACCATTCTATTCCACCTATAGTGATATGTCCATGGCTCACGCTCATGTATTGCGTGAAAGTTGAAAAAGTTTGAGAACATCAAAGTATGAAGCAATTGCTTGGCTTGTCATCGGGGTTGTGCATGATTAAATACTTTGTGTGATGAAGATAGAGCGTAGCCATACTATATGATTTTGTAGGGATAACTTTCTTTGGCCATGTTATTTTGAGAAGACATGATTGCTTTATTAGTATGATTGAAGTATTATTGTTTTTATGTCAATATTAAACTTTTGTTTTGAATCTTATGGATCTGAACATTCATGCCACAATAAAGAGAATTACATTGAAAATTATGTTTGGTAGCATTCCACATCAAAAATTCTGTTTTTATCATTTACCTACTCGAGGACGAGCAGGAATTAAGCTTGGGGATACTGATACGTCTCCAACGTATCTATAATTTTTTATCGTTCCATCCTATTATATTATCTGTTTTGGATGTTCAATGGGCTTTAATATGCTCTCTTATAATATTTTTGGGACTAATCTTTTAACCGGAGGCCCAGTGCCATTTGCTGTTTTTTGCCCATTTCAGTGTTTCGCAGAAAAGGAATATCCAACGGAATCCAAACAGAACGAAACCTTCGCGATAATATTTCTTGGAACAAACGCAATCCAGGAGACTTGGAGTGGAAGTCAGAGATGCAACGAGGCGACCACGAGGTAGGAGGGCGCGCCCCCCACCCTCGTGGGCCCCTCATAGCTCCACCGACCTACATCTTTCACCGCAACCTTCTGTACCCGTGAGATCCCATCTTGGGTCCTTTTCCGGTGATCTACCAGAGGGGGACTCTATCACGGAGGGCTTCTACATCAACACCATAGCCTCTCCGATGAAGCGTGAGTAGTTTACCACAGACCTTCGGGTCCATTGTTATTAGCTAGATGGCTTCTTCTCTCTCTTTGGTTCTCAATACAAAGTTCTCCTTGATGTTCTTGGAGATCTATTCGATGTAATACTTTTTGCGGTGTGTTTGCCGAGATCCGATGAATTGTGGGTTTATGATCAAGATTATCTATGAACAATATTTGATTCTTATCTGAATTCTTATATGCATGATTTGATATCTTTGCAAGTATCTTCGAATTATCAGTTTGGTTTGGCCTACTAGATTGATCTTTCTTGCAATGGGAGAAGTGCTTAGCTTTGGGTTCAATCTTGTGGTGCTCGATCCCAGTGACAGAAAAGGGAACCGACACGTATTGTATTGTTGCCATCGAGGATAAAAAGATGGGGTTTATATCATATTTCTTGAGTTTATCCGTCTACATCATGTAATCTTGCTTAATGCATTACTCTATTCTTATGAACTTAATACTCTAGATGCATGCTGGATAGCGGTCGATGTGTGGAGTAATAGTAGTAGATGCAGAATCTTTTCGGTCTACTTGACATAGACGTGATGCCTATGTTCATGATCATGCCTAGATATTCTCATAACTATGCGCTTTTCTATCAATTGCTCGGCAGTAATTTGTTCACCCACCGTGATATATGCTATCATGAGAGGAGCCCCTAGTGAAACCTATGGCCCCCGGGTCTACTTTACATCATATAAGTCTCCGATCTATAATTCTAGTTTACTATTTATTTATTCTGCAATCTTTATTTTCCAATCTATACAACAAAAATACCAAAAATATTTATCTTATTATGTTTATCAGATGTCACTTTTGCAAGTGGCCGTGAAGGGATTGACAACCCCTTTATCGCGTTGGTTGCAAGGTTCTTGATTGTTTGTGCAGGTACTAGGCCATTTGCGTGTAGTCTCCTACTGGATTGATACCTTGGTTCTCAAAAACTGAGGGAAACACTTACGCTACTTTGCTGCATCACCCTTTCCTCTTCAAGGGAAAACCAACACATGCTCAATAGGTAGCAATAGGTAAGTGATAAAAACCGAATTTTTGATGTGGGGTGCTGTTTATCATGTCATATCATATTCTTTTCTTTATAGCATGGACATTTGGACTTTTATGTGATTCAAAGCAATAGTCTAGTTTTAACATAATAATTTAGATACTTAAGCATATCAACAAGCAACCATGTCTTTCAAAATATCAACGCTAAAATAAGCTATCCCTAGCCCATCATGCTCAAACATTGATCCATTCATGAAACACACTTGAATATTAGCTACACCCAATACTTAAGTACGATCGTATTGCCTCTTAGTTGGTGCTTTATAAGAGAAGATGGAGACTCAAATTCAAAAATAAAAATTGCATAAAGTAAAAGAAAGGCCCTTCGTAGAGGGAAGTAGGGATTTGTAGAGGTGCCAGAGCTCAAAACAAAAAATTAGAGATAAGAACATTTTGGGAGGTGTATCCATCCCACCAACGAAAACGACTTAGAGTTCCGAACACTTTCCATGCTAGATATGTCATAGGCGGTTCCCAAACAGAAAATAAAGTTTATTCCTTTTTCCACCATTCTTTCACTTTAAATGGCTAGCCGTATCCATGGGTGCATTCCATACCAAAACTTTACAAGGAATTTATTATTTGACAACATAAAGTAAATTCATTTTTGCATTTCAGGACTGGGCATCCCTAAAACCTTTGCCTTACTCTCGTGCAATGACAAGTGAATAAACACTCATCGTGAGAATAACACATCCAGCATGGAAAATATTAGCCACCCGTTACCGTTCCACGAGCGAAACAAACACACGAAAGACAAGTTCATTTTGAAAATTAGAGATGGCACATGCAAATTTTCTTAGAACGGCAAAAGAATACCGCATATAGGTATATATAGTGGACTCAAGTGGCAAAACTGGTTTAAAGGATTTTCGATGCACAAGTAGAGATCATACTTGATGCAAAATGAAGGCTAGCAAAAAGATTGAGAAGCGACCAACCAAGAAACAAATAATCTCATAAGCAAGCATTAAGCATAATTAACACCGAATAGTGCACCACAAGTAGGATATAATTTCATAGCATGATTATTGACTTTCGTGCATGCATAGGGAATCACAAACCTTAACACCAATATTCTTACTAAAGCATAATTACTCATCAACATAACTCACATATCACATCATCATATCTCAAAACTATTACTAAGAATCAAGTTTATTTTATCTAATGATCTTCGTGAATTTTTTTACTTATCCTCCTTGGATATCTATCACTTTCGGACTAATTTTCATGTGTTGCTTTTCATAAGCTCAAACAAATATAAGTTAAGATCGAGAGCATAAAAATCATTTATTTCTCTCAAAATAATTTAAGTGAAGCAAGAGATAATTTCTTTAAAATTTTACTAACTCTCAAATAAATCTAAGTGAAGCAAGAGAGCATTTCTTTGAAAATACTAAGAACACTGTGCTAAAAAAGATATAAGTGAAGCACTAGAGCAAGTCCTAGCTTATAAAATATTTAAGTGAAGCACAGAGAGCAATTCTAACAAGTCATGATATAAATTTGGCTCTCTCAAATAAGTGTGTCCAGCAAGGATTGATGACTTAAAACACAAAATAAAACAAGCAAAGACTCATATCATACAAGATGCCCCAAGAAAAACTCATAGTATGTGACGAATAAGAATATAGCTTCGAGTAAAATACCGATGGTTGTTGGAAGAAAGAGGGGATGCCACTCGGGGGCATCCCCAAGCTTAGTTGGTTGCTCATTATTGGATAATAGCTTGGGATGCCGGGGCATCCCCAAGCTTAGACTCTTCTATCCTTCTTTCATCCATCGTAAGATAACCTAAAACTAGAAAACTTCAATCACACAAAACTCAACAAAACCTTCATGAGATCCGTTAGTATAAGAAAGCAAACCACTACTATAAGTATTGTATCAAACCAATTCATATTTTATATATATATATTGTATTCCAACTTTTCTATGGCAAAAACTCATCAAAGAAAACCATAGAGCCATCAAAATAAGCACACAACACAAAGAAAACAGAATCTGTCAAAACAGAACAGTCTGTAGCAATCTGACTATTTCGAATACTTCTGTAACTCCAAAAATTCTGAAAAATTAGGACAACCAGTATAAAAACATATATTGATCTACTGCAGTTGGAATTGGTATTTTATCGCTCTCTGGTTAAAATGATAAATATTTTTGTGAGTGCAAAAGTTTCTGTTTTTCAGCAAGATCAAACAACTATCACCCAAGAAGATCCTAAACACTTTACTTGGCACAAACACTAACTAAACACAAAAAACACAATCATAACACTAGCATAATTGTGCAAACACTCAAGAACAGAAATAAAAAAGCAAAAAAAAATGTTATTCATTGGGTTGGCTCCCAACAAGCGTTATAGTTTTACGCCCTTAGCTAGGCATAAGGCAAGGATCTAAGTATTGTCATCTTTGGTTCGAGATCCATAAGATGCCCTCATGATTGATTCATAAGGTGGCTTAATTCTTGTTCTAGGAAAGTGTTCCATACCCTTTCTCAAGGGAAATTGGGACTTAATATTGCCTTCTTTCATATCAATCACGGCACCGATAGTGTGTAAAAACGGTCTACCAAGAATAATTGGACAAGACGGATTGCAATCAATATCAAGAACAATAAAATCTGTGGGCACATAATTCCTATTTGCAAAAATAAGAACATCATTAATTCTTCCCATAGGCTTTTTAATAGTAGAATCCGCCAAGTGCAAATTCAAAGAACATTCTTCAAGATTGGTAAGACGAAGCACATCACATAAAGATTTCGGAATTGTGGAAACACTAGCACCCAAGTCACACAAAGCAAAACACTCATAATTTTTAATCTTGACTTTGATAGTAGGTTCCCATTCATCATGCAATTTTCTAGGAATTGATACTTATAATTCCAATTTTTCTTCAAAAGCTTTCATCATAGCATCAACAATATGTTTAGTAAAAGCTTTGTTTTGTTCATAGGCATGGGGTGAATTTATCATGGATTGCAACAAGGAAATACAATCAATCAAAGACCAACTATCATAATTAAAGTCTTCGTAATCCAAAAGAGTGGGTGCATCACTAGCTAAAGTTTTGACCTCTCCAAACCTAACTTTATCAATTTTCTCAACAAGATTTTCACCCTCCAAAATATTAGGACGCCTTCTACCTAAAGTTGACTCTTCTCCAGTCCCTTTTTCATCAATATTAACTTTACTAAACAAGGAATCAATGGAAGAAACACCAATCATTTTAAGATCTTCATCACTTTTATCTTCTAACGAGATTGGTTTAGCAGACATTTGATTTACTAAGGTAGCTTGTGCATCGGATATTTTTCCTAGCAAACTTTCAGCAAAAGCATACTTAGATTGGAGATTGCAAACTTCTCTACTAATATCATCAAGTTGTTTTGTGATAGCATCTAACACAACAAAGTGCTCCTTAAGTTCTTCGGTAAAGTACTTGTTATGCTCAAATTATGTAGTCATCTATTCCTTAGTACTTTTCTCAATTTCAAGCAAAATATTGGGGTAAGGAACATCATAATATTTTCTTTGAGGCATCATGATTATGCAAACAAGAACGCACATAAAAACGGATCTGGCAAGAAAAATGGCGAACGGAAAAAGAGAGGCGAATAAAACGATAATTTTTTGTGAAGTGGGGGAGAGGAAAATGAGAGGCAAATGGTAAATAATGTAAACTGCGAGGAGATGAGATTTGTGATTAGGAACCTGGTATATGTTGAAGATCCTCCTCGGCAACGGCGCCAAAAATTCCTTTTGATGTCGCTTGAAGCTACGTCGGTATTTCCCCAAAGAGGAAGGGATGATGCAGCACAGCGGCGGTAGGTATTTCCCTCAGAAATGAAAACAAGGTTATCGAACCAGTAGGAGAACCAAGAAACACAATGTAAACAGCCCCTGCACACAAATAACGACACCTCGCAACCCTACGTGTTAAAGGGGTTGTCAATCCCTTTCGGGTACGGTGCCTCAAACGATGCGTGGACGGGAAAAGGTTGTAATGGATTGATAAATAGATCGCAAATAAAATAAAGTGCAACAAAGTATTTTTGTATTTTTGGTTTAATAGATCTGAATAAAAAGAGCAAATAAAAATATCGCAAAGCAACTATATGAGAAAGAAGACCCAAGGGCCGTAGATTTCACTAGTGGCTTCTCTCAAGAAAAGATAGCAAACGATGGGTAAACAAATTACTGTTCGGGAATTGATAGAAACTCAAATAATTATGATGATATCCAGGAAATGATAATTACATAGGCATCACGTCCAAGATTAGTAGACCGACTCCTGCCTGCATCTACTACTATTACTCCACACATCGACCGCTATCCAGCATGCATCTAGTGTATTAAGTTCATGGAAAAACGAAGTAATGCAATAAGAATGATGACATGATGTAGACAAGAACTATCTATGTAGAGATAGACCCCATCGTTTTATCCTTAGTAGCAACGATACATACGTGTCGTTTCCCTTTCTGTCACTGGGATCCAGCACCGTAAGATCGAACCCACTACAAAGCACCTCTTCCCATTGCAAGATAAATAGATCAAGTTGGCAAAACAAAACCCAAATATCGGACAAGAAATACGATGCTATAAGAGATCATGCATATAAGAGATCAAAGAAACTCAAATAACTTTCATGGATATAAAAAGATAGATCTGATCATAAACTCAAAGTACATCGATCCCAACAAACACACGGCAAAAAGAGTTACATCATATGGATCTCCAAGAGACCATTGTATTGAGAATCAAGAGAGAGAGAGAGACGAAGCCATCTAGCTACTAACTACGAACCCGAAGGTCTACAAAGAACTACTCACGCATTATCGGAGAGGCATCAATGGAGGTGGTGAACCCCATCCGAGATGGTGTCTAGATTGGATCTGGTGGTTCTGGACTCTATGGCGGCTGGATGAATATTTTGAAGGAAATATGCCCTAGAGGCAATAATAAAGTTGTTATTTATATTTCCTTATATCATGATAAATGTTTATTATTCATGCTAGAATTGTATTAACCGGAAACTTAGTACATGTGTGAATACATAGACAAAGAGAGTGTCACTAGTTTGCCTCTACTTGACTAGCTCGTTGAATCAATGATGTTTATGTTTCCTAACCATAGACATGAGTTGTCATTTGATTAACGGGGTCACATCATTAGAGAATGATGTGATTGACTTGACCCATCCGTTAGCTTAGCACGATGATCGTTTAGTTTGTTGCTATTGCTTTCTCCATAACTTATACATGTTCCTATGACTATGAGATCATGCAACTCCCGAATACCGGAGGAACACTTTGTGTGCTACCAAACATCACAACGTAACTGGGTGATTATAAAGGTGCTCTACAGGTGTCTCCGATGGTGTTTGTTGAGTTGGCATAGATCGAGATTAGGATTTGTCACTCCGATTGTGAGAGAGGTATCTCTAGGCCCTCTCGGTAATGTACATCACTATAAGCCTTGCAAGCAATGTAGTTAATGAGTTTGGTACAGGATGTAGAATTACGGAACGAGTAAAGAGACTTGCTAGTAACGAGATTGAACTAGGTATTGAGATACCGATGATAAAATCTTGGGCAAGTAACATACCAATGACAAAGGGAACAACGTATATCGTTATGCGGTTTGACCGATAAAGATCATTGTAGAATATGTAGGAACCAATATGAGCATCTAGGTTCTGCTATTGGTTATTGACCAGAGACGTGTCTAGATCATGTCTACATAGTTCTCGACCCGTAGGGTCCGCACGCATAACGTTCGGTGATGATCGTATTATGAGTTTATGTGTTTTGATGTACCGAAGGTAGTTCAGAGTCCCGGATATGATCACGGACATGACGAGGAGTCTCCAAATGGTCGAGACATAAAGATCGACATATTGGACGACTATATTTGGACATCGGGATGGTTCCGGGTGAGATCGGGCATTTACCGATGTACCGGGAGGCTACCAGAACCCCCCAGGAGGTATATGGGCCTTATTGGGCCATAGTGGGAGAGATGAGAAGGGAGCAAAGGAGGGGGCACCCCCTCCCCAAGCCCAATCCGAATTGGGTGGGGGCCGCCCCCCCTTTCCTTCCTCCTTCCTCCCCTTTCCTTCTCTCCTAATCCAACTAGGGAAGGGGGGATCCTACTCCCGGTGGGAGTAGGACTCCCCTTGGGGCGCGCCTAGGAGGCCGGGCCCCTCCCCCTCCTCCACTCCTTTATATACGGGGTAGGGGGCACCCCATAGACACACAAGTTGATCATTGATCTCTTAGCCGTGTGCGGTGCCCTCCTCCACCATAATCCACCTCGGTCATATCGTAGTGGTGCTTGGGCTAAGCCCTTTTCCGGTAGCATCATCATCACCGTCATCACGCCATCATGCTGACGAATCTCTCCCTCGACACTCTACTGGATCGTGAGTTCGTGGGACGTCACCGAGCCGAACGTGTGCAGATCGTGGAGGTGTCGTACCTTCGGTGCTAGGATCGATCGATCGTGAAGACGTACGACTACATCCACCGCGTTCTCATAATGCTTCTGCTTACATCTACGAGGGTACGTGGACAACACTCTTCCCTCTCGTTGCTATGCATCACCATGATCTTGCGTGTGCGTAGGAAATTTTTTAAATTACTGTGTTCCCCAACAGTGGTATGAGAGCCAGGTTTATGCGTAGATGTTATATTCACGAGTAGAACACAAAGGAGTTGTGGGCGTGGGTGTATACATATTGCTTGCTGTCACTAGTTGATTCTTGATTCGGCGGTATTGTTGGATGAAGCGGCCCAGACCGACATTACATGTACACTTATGTGAGACTGGTTCTACCGACGTGCTTCGCACACAGGTGGCTGGTGGGTGTCAGTTTCTCCAACTTTAGTGGAATCGGATTCAGTGAACAGGGTTCTTTCTGCAGATAAAAAAGCAATCACTATACCACGTTGTGGTTTTTGATGCGTAGGTAAGAACGGTTCTTTCTCATCCCGTAGCAACCATGTAAAACTTGCAACAACAAAGTAGAGGACGTCTAACTTGTTTTTGCAGGTGACCGCGCGACGGATCTCGCTGGCTAACGGCGTGGTCTGGCTTCGACACGAGGCGCTCCGGATCGTGCTTCTCGACAAACACGGGTGTACGGTGGACGCGTGTTTCCTTCGCGAGGGCGAATCGATCGAGATCGGGGGTATTCTCTCCTTCTCGTGTCACTTTTCTAGGGTTCATGACAGGTTGCCGGCGACGACGGCGATGGCCGGACCCAGCGCGCCACCGTGCGGTGCAGCGGGTCGGGGGCACGTGGGTGCTGCCATGTCGGCTGCGGTACACGAGAGGGCCGGGCACGCGAAGCCGGCTCACCGGTTTTTGCCTACCTCGACCGCTGGACCGGGAATCCTGGGCGTGGACCAGCTCACCATGGGACTGATGGTCGACACATGGTGGGCGAGAGATGTGACCGCCATGGTTCGGGCAACGCTAGGGTTTGCGAGAGCAAGGCAGGTATAAAAAGCACGGCCGCTCCCACTTCGCCCATTTTAGATCTCGATGAGTGCTTCTCCCACTTCTGGGACGCGCCTCCTCCGGTCAGATCTAGGGTTCGTTAGTCTTATGGTTGGTGGGAAGGAAAAATCCATGGTGATGCTCGTTCCTTTGCTCAAGTAGTTGCTTCCCCTCCCACTTTTCCTCCATCCAAGCAACCACAAACTAGTAGATCCACCAAGATGCGAGGAGATGGCTTTGGTGCAGGCCGCCATGGCCGGGGAGCTGGGCGCTTCTACCGTGGTCGTGGGCGCGGCTTCGACTCCAACGTCTGGAAGAGGAAGGTGGAGACGGGGAATTCGTCTTCCACAAGGGCTTCTGGATTAGGCGAGTCCGGGTTCGACAGATGGGATGAAGCGGCTGACGGGAGGCAAATCGCCCCCACTCACCAGGAGAAGTGGGGTGGGGTGACACAGATCTGGGATCATCACTCGGTGCTGCTGATGCGAGCGGGAAGCCTGCTGCTCCTGCTCGGCAAGAACGTCATGGGGGGGGGAATGGCGGTCACCGCGCCCTTGTGAAGAACCCTACCCCGCCGCGTGCCCATGATCCTGCTGCACAAATTGGTAATATCAATCCTTCCCGTGAGCCTTGTCAGATTTGCAATTTGTTGGGTCATGTTACTACTAGATGTCCTCAAACTATCTGCGTTAGATGTAAGAAGAAGGGGCATCTCGCCATTCTTTGTTCTGAATTTTTCCCTGGGAATATGTGCCTACGATGTGTGCTTTTCAAGCCAAGGGACAGGGGTTTCATTACATCCCTTATTTTAGTGTGGATAGACAGGCCAGAGAGAACATTTTCAATATTGTTGTAACTATTGTGGAGGGATCTGCTCTTACTAAGGATATTGAACATGAGCTTAGTGTGTATGTGGGGCAAGGGTGGCGTTGCTCTGCTAAGTTTTTTGCACCTCCGAAATTTGTGATGAGGATGCCTAATCCAAGGGAAGTAGATCGGGCTCTGTTTGTGGAAAATGTGAGGCTGAAACAATGCAATGTCAGTGTTAGGTTCTCCCCCTGGTCTGAGGACATTGATTCTGATGGATTATTGGAGGTCGCGTGGGTTAGGATTGGGAGAATCCCTCCTAACAAAAGATGTGATAAGACTGTTGCTTATGTTGGGGGCCTGGTGGGAATCACTTTGGAGGTGGATATGTCTACCATTAATCGTCCTTCGTCGGTTCGAGCCAAGATTGGATGTTGGATGGTGGATAAAATACCCAGCTCAGCTGAGGGGGTGCTGGGGGTTGTTTTTACAAATTTACTTATGAGGTTGAAGAGATTCTGGTCAAAACCCCTACTATGGAGGATGCCAATGCTCATATCTCTGGCAACGAACCTGCTAAGCATGACCAAACTCCAAAAAGAAAACGAGATGACCCGAAAGATAGTGACGGTCGCTCAGATTCTCCTGATCGTGGGAAAGGTGGTGCTTCTCATGGTGGTAAAACCTGTTGTTTGCTACCAGTTGAGAATGAGATCTCTGCCTCATCTGAAAGTGAGGTAGATGGGTCTCTGCTCATTGAAACATTGGCTAGGGAGCAGGGGATGTATGACCTGGAGGATTCACATGGTGCTTCGAGCTGGTTGGTGCCTGTCGGCCCAACTATGACCCCGAAAAAGGTGATATCGGGGGCTGATCCCCACAAGGTGCAGGTAAAAAATAAAATGGTGGTCAATCGTAGCCTTTCATATGCTGTGGTTGTTACTAATATTACTCAGGTTGTGGAGGTTGATGGGAGGTGGACCCAAAGTTGAAGACATCTGCTGATTATGTGGTACAACTCCCTTCACCTGACCGTAATGAGGAGATCATGCTCACTCCACCACTTGCCCCTGAGGGTGTGCACAGATTCAGCAAGCATAACGCTCGAAGCATGCAGGAAAATGTGGAAGCTAGAGCTGTGAGGATGGCCAATGAGAAAGATGTGGCAGGTAACAAACCAAACCTGAATAAAAATTCTTTCACAGCTCTTTCTGATAATGAGTTGATGATTAGGGCTGCTAAAATGGGGGTCTATATTCCTGACAATGACTCTACTTATATTGATGTGCTTCAAGAGTTGGAAATAGTCAGAGGGAATTTAGAACAAAAAAAGTATAGAGGACAATAGGCAGGGTGATGAGGATGACATTATTGTCACTAATGGGCTGGGAAAGAAAGCTCATGTTAACCTTGATTGGTTAGAACATGATGAATCTATAAAATAACAATGCTCTGATGGCAGATCTAATAAGAAAAAACAACGTAGATCTGTGGTTAAGCTCTCTAGGCCTGTGACTAGGAGCCAAAAAAAGAAGGACCCCATAGGGGATGATGTCTGTGACCCTACATTGCCTCCTGGTAGGGTTACTAGGACTCAGCATCATAAAAAACGTTCTAAATGAAAGGTGTCATATGGAATTGCAGGGGGTAGGCAAGAAGGGAATGGCCACCTGCCTCTCTGATATGATTAGTGACCCATTCTGTGGATTTCCTGGGGCTGCAAGAGACCATGAAAAAGAAATTTACTCCTGGCCGTCTGAGGAAAATTGATCCCTTTAGCATTTTTAGTTGGAATTGGATTCCCTCTGTTGGGAAGTCCGGGGGTATCCTGTGTGGTGTTAGAAACGATAACCTCGATATTATCTCTTGTGACAAGGGCAAGTATATTTTACAACTAGTGTTGTATGATAAGAAAAAGAAGACCAATTGGGGTTTGTTGATAGTCTACGGTTCTGCTCATGAGGAATTTAAGGAAGAATTCCTTAGTGAGCTTGCCTCAATGTGTGGCTGTATGCAAATCCCGTACATTTTTGGTGGGGACTTTAATATCCTTAGACACTCTGGAGAGAAAAATAAAAAGTTATGTAATCACAAATCTTCTGATATTTTCAACTCCATAATAAATACCCTGGCTCTTAGAGAGATACACATTAGTGGTGGTAAGTATACCTGGACTAATAATCAAGCCCATCCCACTTTGGAGAAGCTTGACCGCATCTTGATGTCTGAAACTTGGGAGGATTTGTTTCCTTTGGTCTGTGTCAGGAAACTGGTTCGGGAAATTTCAGACCACAACCCCCCTGTTGTTGTCCATGGGTGAAGAGGGGCGCGAGGCTCCGAAACCTAGAGAATTTTGGTTCGATTTGGCTTGGGTAAAAGATGATAGATTCCTTCCGCTGGTTCAGAATATTTGGGCACGTAAGGTTTTTTCCTCTGACCCCATCGATGTCTTAAACATCAAACTCAAGAGGTTCAAGTCTTATTTTAAAGGGTGGGGCTCGGATAAATTTGGTCATGATAAGAAAAGAAAGGAGGACCTTCGGATGGAGCTGGAAATGTTGGAAGAATTAGAAGAAGAGGCCCCTCTCTCCCCTGAGTTGTACAGTAGGAAGATTCGATGCCTGTTTTGAACTTCATGAGCTGCTTGTCAATGAGGAAATTTTTTGGCTGCAACAATCGCATGAGCAGTGGTTGCTCAAAGGGGATTTAAATACCGATTACTTCCATCGTGTAGCTAATGGGCGTAAAAGGAAAAGCACAATCCACTCCCTTAGGGTGGGTGATACGGAGATAGAAGGCACTGATAAGTTGATTGCTCACGCCACATAGTTCTACAAAGAACTATTCGGGCCAGCTCCTAGAAACCAGTTTCACCTGGACCCTGACACATGGGCTCTGGAGGAAAAACTTAGTGAGGAAGATAACACTAACCTGTGTAGAGAATTTTCTGAGGAGGAGGTCAAGGAGGCCCTTTTTGAAATGGCTCCCGATAGAGCTCCAGGACCTGACAATATCCCGGTAGAATTCTACCAAGTGTGCTGGGATATTGTCAAGGATGATATCATGGCCTTGTTTAGACACTTTCACCAAGGGACACTGGATGTTCAACGGTTGAACTACGGGATCATCACTTTGCTCCCGAAGCTCTCTGGGGCCGACAAAATCCAATAGTTCAGACCCATTTGCTTGCTTCGATGCCCCTATAAACTCATCACAAAAGTCCTAGATTGCCGAGTCTCGGTTTATGCTAACAAGCTAATTAGCCCAGTCCAAAATGCCTTTGTCAAGGGGAGGAACATTATGGATGGTGTGCTTTCACTCCATGAAATCCTTAATTACACACATGTGAAGAAAAAGGTTGGGGTGGTGTTGAAACTGGACTTCGAGAAAGCGTATGATAAGGTTAACTGGGATTTCCTATTAGAGTGCCACAAGCTGCGGGGATTCAACGAAACCTGGTGTGGATGGATTAATCAGATTCTTCGGAATGGCACAGTTAGCATCAAATTGAATAACAGTGTTGGTCCATACTTCCAAAGTGCGAAGGGGGTATGGCAAGGTGACCCCCACTCCCCATTCTTGTTCAACTTAGCTGCTGAATGCCTCACGAAGATGATAAAAAATGCTCAGCGTAATAAGTTGTTGGTTGGCTTAGCTACGGATCTGATCCCTGATGGAGTTGTGGTGCTTCAATACGCAGATGACACAATTATTTGTCTTGAGCATGACATTGATAAAGCAGTCAACCTGAAGTTGCTGCTGTATATGTTCGAAATGATGTCCGGGTTAAAAGTCAACTTTCAAAAAAGTGAAATTCTGACTATGGGGGGAGACGATGTTGTGATTAAACAATATGCCGACCTCTTCAATTGAGATATAAGCAGCTTCCCCATTAAATATCTGGGCATGCCTGTTAGTTATACTACCTTGAGAAACTCCGATTGGGAGTTCATTGTCTGCAAATATTTAAAAAGATTTGATGCTTGGGTAGGTAATGCTGCCTCCATGGGAGGGAGACACACTTTAGTTGACTCTGTTGTCACTCAGATATCACTGTACCATATGTCCATGTGGCTGATGAACAAAACGTCCATTGAGAGATTGGATAAGCATAGAAGAAGATTCTTCTGGCAAGGTTGTATCAAGAAAAAAAAGATATTATCTTGTGAGATGGAACAGGATTTGCATATCCAAAGAAAAGGGTGGTCTAGGTATTAAAGACCTGCACAAACAGAACATTAGTCTGATGGTGAAATGGTGGTGGAAGCTTGAGACACAAAGTGGGTTATGGCAAGATATCGTCCGTGCTCGTTACTTGCGGAATAGAACGGTAGCTGATGTTGTCCCAAGGTTTCTGACTCACCCTGTTGGAAAGCCCTGCTGAAAGTCAAGGAGGTTTACATGACTGGTAGAAAGATTAACATCGAATATGGAAACATCGCCAGGGTGTGGACTGACTCTATTAACGGATTGCTTCCGTTTAAGGAGCGTTACCCTCAACTCTTTGACATTTGCAATACCCCTGAATGTACTATCAAACAAGTGTTGAATGTGGATACTGCTTCCTTTTTTAGAAGAAGGCTCATTCCTGTGCTATCTGAACAATGGGGGGTCATTTTAGATACAGTTAATAAACTTCCTTTAACTGATAAAGAGGATCATGTGGTTTGGAGCCTGAACCAGAATGGTAAATTTAGTACCAAATCTGTTTATAAGTTGCTGGAGAAACCTCTCAGTGGGTGCCATTATAAATGGATTTGGAAGGCAAAAATTCCACTCAAGATTAAAGAAATTATGTGGCAACTTTCGCAAGACATGGTGCTGACAATTTTCCCTCAAGTGGATGACCTAAGGTTTATCAATCCGTGGGAGGCATAGGACGAAGATGGTCTCTCTCAAACAACCCTGCAACCAAATAACAAAGAGTCTCTTGTGTCCCCAACACACCCAATACAATGGTAAATTGTATAGGTGCACTAGTTCGGCGAAGAGATGGTGATACAAGTGCAATATGGATGGTAGATAAAGGTTTTTGTAATGTGAAAATATAAAAACAGCAAGGTAGCAAGTGGTAAAAGTGAGCGTAAACGGTACTGCAATGCTAAGAAACTAGGCCTAGGGCTCATACTTTCACTAGTTCAAGTTCTCTCAACAATAATAACATAATTGGATCATATAACTATCCCTCAACATGCAACAAAGAGTCACTCCAAAGTCACTAATAGCGTAGAACAAACGAAGAGATTATGGTAGGGTACGAGACCACCTCAAAGTTATCCTTTCTGATCAATCTATCATAGAGTTCGTACTAGAATAACACCTTAAGACACATATCAACCAAAACCCTAATGTCACCTAGATACTCCAATGTCACCTCAAGTATCCGTGGGTATGATTATACAATATGCATCACACAATCTCAGATTCATCTATTCAACCAACACAAAGAACTTCAAAGAGTGCCCCAAGGTTTCTACCGGAGAGTCAAGACGAAAACATGTGCCAACCCCTATGCATAAGTTCATGAGGTCACGGAACTCGCAAGTTGATCACCAAAACATACATCAAGTGGATCACGTGATATCCCATTGTCACCACAGATAAGCACATGCAAGACATACATCAAGTGTTCTCAAATCCTTAAAGACTCAATCCGATAAGATAACTTCAAAGGGAAAACTCAATTCATCACAAGAGAGTAGAGGGGGAGAAACATCATAAGATCCAACTAAAATAGCAAAGCTCGCGATACATCAAGATCGTGCCGAGTCAAGAACACGAGAGAGAGAGAGAGATCAAACACATAGCTACTAGTACATACCCTCATCCCCGAGGGTGAACTACTCCCTCCTCGTCATGGAGAGCGCCGGGATGATGAAGATGGCCACCGGAGAGGGATCCCCCCTCCGGCAGGGTGCCGGAACGGGTCTAGATTGGTTTTTGGTGGCTACATAGGCTTATGGCAGCGGAACTCCCGATCTAGGTTTCTTTCTGGAAGTTTTGGGTTATATAAGAGATGTTGGAGTCGGGAACAAGTCAGGGGGGGTCTCCGGGCTGTCCATGAGGTAGGGAGGCGCGCCTAGGGGGGTGGGCGCGCCCCCACCCTCATGGGCAGCCCAGGACTCTTCTCGCCCAACTCTTCTGCTCCATGTCCTTCTTCTGGTCCAAAAATAAGTTCTGTGAAGTTTCAGGTCAATTGGACTCCGTTTGGTTTTCCTTTTCTGCGAAACTCAAAAACAAGGAAAAAACAAAAACTAGCACTGGGCTCTAGGTTAATAGGTTAGTCCCAAAGATCATATAAATGCATATAAAACATCAAAGGTTGATAATATAATAGCATGGAACAATCAAAAATTATAGATACGTTGGAGATGTATCAAGCATCCCCAAGCTTAATTCCTTCTCGTCCTCGAGTAGGTAAATGATAAAAAACAGAATTTTTGATGTGGAATGCTACCTAACATATTTATCAATGTAATCTTCTTTGTTGTGGCAAGAATATTCAGATCCATAAGATTCAAGACAAAAGTTTAATATTGACATAAAAATAATAATACTTAAAGCATACAAACAAAGTAATCATGTCTTCTCAAAATAACATGGCCAAAGAAAGCTAGCCCTACAAAATCATATAGTCTGGCTATGCTCAATATTCATCACACAAAATATTTAAATCATGCACAACTCCGATGACAAGCCAAGCAATTGTTTCATACTTTTGATGTTCTCAAACTTTTTCAATCTTCACGCAATACATGAGCGTGAGCCATGGACATAGGACTATAGGTGGAATAGAATGGTGGTTGTGGAGAAGACAAAAAGGAGAAGATAGTCTCACATCAACTAGGCATATCAACGGGCTATGGAGATGCCCGTCAATAGATATCAATGTGAGTGAGTAGGGATTGCCATGCAACGGATGCACTAGAGCTATAAGTGTATGAAAGCTCAACAAAATAAACTAAGTGGGTGTGCATCCAACTCGCTTGCTCACGAAGACCTACGGCATTTTGAGGAAGCCCATCATTGGAATATACAAGCCAAGTTCTATAATGTAAAATTCCCACTAGTATATGAAAGTGACAAAATAGGAGACTTCTCTATCATGAAGATCATGGTGCTACTTTGAAGCACAAGTGTGGTAAAAGGATAGTAGCATTGCCCCTTCTCTCTTTTTCTCTCATTTTTTTGTTTTTTTTGGGCCTTCTTTTTTTACGGCCTCTTTTTTCTCTTTTTCGTCCATAGTCTCATCCCGACTTGTGGCGGAATCATAGTCTCCATCATCCTTTCCTCACATGGGACAATGCTCTAATAATGATGACCATCACACTTTTATTTACTTACAACTCAAGAATTACAACTCGATACTTAGAACAAAATATGACTCTATGTGAATGCCTCCGGCGGTGTACCGGGATGTGCAATGAATCAAGAGTGACATGTATGAAAGAATTATGAATGGTGGCTTTGCCACAAATATGATGTCAACTACATGATCATGCAAGGCAATATGGCAATGATGATGTGTGTCATGATGAACGGAATGGTGGAAAGTTGCATGGCAATATATCTTGGAATGGCTATGGAAATGCCATCATAGGTAGGTATGGTGGCTGTTTTGAGGAAGGTATATGGTGGGTGTATGATATCGGCGAAAGTTGTGCGGTACTAGAGAGGCTAGCAATGGTGGAAGGGTGAGAGTGCGTATAATCCATGGACTCAACATTAGTCATAAAGAACTCACATACTTATTGCAAAAATCTATTAGTTATCGAAACAAAGTACTACACGCATGCTCCTAGGGGGATAGATTGGTAGGAAAAGACCATCGGTCGTCCCCGACCGCCACTCATAAGGAAGACAATCAAAAAATAAATCATACTCCGACTTCATCACATAATGGTTCACCATACGTGCATGCTATAAGAATCACAAACTTTGACGCGAGTATCTCTCAAATTCACAAGTACTAAACTAGCATGACTCTAATATCACCATCTTCATATCTCAAAACAATCATCAAGTATCAAACTTCCCATAGTATTCAATGCACTCTATATGGAAGTTTTTATTATATCCCTCTTGGATGCCTATCATATTAGGACTAGTTTCATAACCAAAGCAAACTACCATGCTGTTCTAAAGACTCTCAAAATAATATAAGTGAAGCATGAGAGTTCATCTATTTCTTCAAAATAAAACCACCATCGTGCTCTAAAAAGATATAAGTGAAGCACTAGAGCAAATGACAAACTACTCCAAAAGATATAAGTGAAGATCAATGAGTAGTCGAATAATTATGCAACTATGTGATACGTCCATTTTGCATCATGCTTTTATATCGATATTTATTGCATTATGGGCTGTTATTTCACTTTATGCCACAATACTTATGGCTATTCTCTCTTATTTTACAAGGTTTACATAAGGAGGGAGAATGCCGGCAGCTGGAGTTCTGGGCTGGAAAAGGAGTAAATATTAGAGACCTATTCTGCTCAACTCCAAAAGTCCTGAAACTCCACGGAACATCTTAAAATAAATAAAGAAAAATCCTCGCCAAAGATGAAGGCCAGGGGGGCCACACCCTGCTCACGAGGGTGGGGGCGCCCCCCCTAGGGCGCGCCCCTACCTCATGGGCCCCCTGGTGGCTCTCCGACGTCCATCTTCTCCTATATGAAGTCTTTCGATGAGAAAAAAATCAGAAGGAACTTTTCAGGACAAGACTCCGCCGCCATGAGGCAGAACCTTGGCGGAACCAATCTAGAGCTCCGGCAGAGCTGTTCTGCCGGGGATACTTCCCTCCGAGAGGGGGAAATCATCAGCATCGTCATCACCAACACTCCTCTCATTGGGAGAGGGCAATCTCCATCAACATCTTCACCAGCACCATCTCATCTCCAAACCCTAGTTCATCTCTTGTATCCAATTCTTGTCTCAAAGTCCGGGATTGGTGCTAGTAGGTTGCTAGTAGTGTTGATTACTCCTTGTAGTTGATGCTAGTTGGTTTATTTGGTGGAAGATCATATGTTCAGATCCTATATGCATATTATTACCCCTCTGATTATGAACATGAATATGCTTTGTGAGTAATTATGTTTGTTCCTGAGGACAAGGGAGAAGTCTTGCTATTAGTAGTCATGTGAATTTGGTATTCGTTTGATATTTTGATAAGATGTATGTTGTCTAGCCTCTAGTGGTGTTATGTGAATGTCGCCTACATAACAATTCACCATTATTTGGGCCTAGAGGAAGGCATTGGGAAGTAATAAGTAGATGATGGGTTGCTAGAGTGACAGAAGATTAAACCCTAGTTTATGCGTTGCTTCGTAAGGGGCTGATTTGGATCCACATGTTTCATGCTATGGTTAGGTTTACCTTAATACTTTTGTTGTAGTTGCGGATGCTTGCAATAGAGGTTAATCATAAGTGGGATGCTTGTTCAAGTAAGAATAGCACCCAAGCACCGGTCCACCCACATATCAAATTATCAAAGTATCGAGCGCGAATCATATGAACGTGATGAAAACTAGCTTGATGATATTCCCATGTGTCCTCGGGAGCGCTTTTCCTATTATAAGAGTTTGTTCCGGCTTGTCCTTAGCTACAAAAAGGATTGGGCCACCTTGCTACACTTTATTTACTTTTGTTACTTGTTGCTCGTTATAATTTATCTTGTCACAAAACTATTTGTTACCACTTATTCCAGTACTTGCAGAGAATACCTTGCTGAAAACAGCTTATCATTTCCTTCTGCTCCTCGTTGGGTTCGACACTCTTACTTATCGAAAGGACTACGATAGATCCCCTATACTTGTGGGTCATCAAGACTCTTTTTCTGGCGCCGTTGCCGGGGAGTGTAGCGCCTTTGGTAAGGAAAAATTTATATAGTGTGCTGAAATTTACTGTCACTTGTTACTATGGAAAGTAATTCTCTGAGGGGCTTGTTCGGGGTATCTTCACCCCGTCCAGTAGAGCAAAGAGTTTCTCCTCAACCTACTGGACCTATTGAAAATGAAACTCCTTTTGAATTTCCTTCGAGTATGATGGAAAAACTGCTAGCTAACCCTTTTACAGGAGATGGAACAAAGCATCCTGATGAGCACTTAATATATGTGGATGAAGTTTGTGGATTATTTAAGCTTGCAGGTATACCCGATGATGTTGCTAAGAAGAAGGTCTTCCCTTTATCTTTGAAGGGAGACGCACTGATATGGTATAGGCTATGTGATGATATGAAATCATGGAACTATAAAAGATTGAAGTTGGAATTTCATCAAAAGTATTACCCCATGCATCTTGTTCATGGTGATCGCAATTATATATATAATTTCTGGCCTCGCGAAGGAGAAAGCATCGCTCAAGCTTGCGAGAGGCTTAAATCAATGTTATATTCATGCCCCAATCATGAGCTCTAAGAGAAATGATTATTCAAATTTTTATGCTCGGCTTTCTGAAAACAATCGCACCATGCTCGATACTTCTTGTGCTGGCTCTTTTATGATGAAGACTATTGAATTTAAATGGAATTTATTGGATAGAATTAAATGCAACTCTGAAGATTGGGACCTCGACGAAGGTAAGGAGTCAGGCATGACACCTAAGTTTGATTGTGTTAAATCTTTTATGGACACCGATATTTTCCGTAAGTTTAGCACTAAATATGGACTTGACTCTGAGATAGTATCTTCTTTCTGTGAATCTTTTGCTACTTATGTTGATCTCCCTAAGGAGAAGTGGTTTAAATATCATCCTCCCATAGAAGTAAAAGTAGCTGCACCTATTAAAGTTGAAGAAAAGACTATCACTTATAATGATCCTATTGTTCCTACTTCTTATGTTGAGAAACCACCTTTCCCTGTTAGAATAAAGGATCATGCTAAAGCTTCAACTGTTGTTCGTAAAAGCAATATTAGAACTTATACACCTCCTGAGCAAGTTAAAGTAGAACCTAATATTGCTATTGTTAAAGATCTCTTGTCTGATAATATTGATGGGCATGTTATTCAGTTCAAAGGTGAAACTGCTAGAATTGCTAAACCTTGTGATAAAGATAAACATAGACCTGTGGTAGGCGTGCTTTTTATTTCTGTTAAAATAGGAGATCATTGTTATCATGGCTTATGTGATATGGGTGCTAGTGCTAGTGCAATACCTATTGACTTATACAAAGAAATCATGCATGACATTGCACCTGTTGAGTTAGAAGAAATTGATGTTACTATTAAACTTTCTAATAGAGATACTATTTCACCAATGGGAATTGTTAGAGATGTTGAAGTCTTGTGTGGGAAAACTAAATATCCTGCTGATTTTCTTGTTCTTGGTTCCCCACAACATAGCTTTTGTCCCATTATATTTGGTAGACCCTTCTTAAATACTGTTAATGCTACCATAGATTGCACAAAGAATGTTGTTATTGTTGGATTGGATGATATGGTTCATGAGTTTAATTTCTCTAAATTTAGTAAACAACATCATGAGGAAGAATTATCTAGTAAGGATGAAATTATTGGTCTTGCTTCTATTGCCATACCTCCTAGTGATCCTCTAGAACACTATTTGCTAGACCATGAAAATGATATGTTCATGAATGAAAGAAGGGAAATAGATGAAGTATTCTTTAAACGGGAACCTATTCTGCAACATAATTTACCTGTTCAAATTTTAGGGGATCCTCCTCCACCCAAGGGTGATCCCGTGTTTGAGCTTAAACCCTTGCCTAATAATCTTAAATATGTTTATCTTGATGAAAAGAAGATATATCCTGTTATTATTAGTGCTAACCTTTTAGAGCATGAAGAAGAAAGATTATTGGAAACTCTGAAGAAGCACCGTGCTGCTATTGGATATACTCTTGATGATCTTAAGGGCATTAGTCCCACTCTATGTCAACATAAAATAAATTTGGAAGCAGATGCCAAACCAGTTCGTGATCCTCAATGACGTTTGAATCCTAAAATGAAAGAAGTGGTAAGAAAAGAAATACTAAAGATTCTGGAGGCAGGTATAATCTATCCCGTTGCTGATAGTGAGTGGATAATTCCAGTCCATTGTGTCCCTAAGAAGGGAGGTATTACTGTTGTTCCTAATGATAAATATGAATTGATTCCACAAAGTTATCACAGGTTATAGGATGGTAATTGATTTCCGCAAATTAAATAAAGCTACTAAGAAAGATCATTACCCACTACCTTTTATTGATCAAATGCTAGAAAGATTATGCGAACATACACACTATTGCTTTCTAGATGGTTATTCTGGTTTCTCTCAAATACCTGTGTCGGCTAGAGATCAATCAAAGACTACTTTTACATGCCCTTTTGGTACTTTTGCTTACATATGCCTTTTGGTTTATGTAATGCACCTGCTACCTTTCAAAGATGCATGATGGCTATATTCTCTGACTTTTGTGAAAAGATTTGTGAGGTTTTCATGGATGTTTTTTCCGTCTATGGTTCCTCTTTTGATGATTGCTTGAGCAATCTTGATCGAGTTTTGCAGAGATGTGAAGAAACTAATCTTGTCTTGAATTGGGAAAAGTGCCACTTTATGGTTAATGAAGGTATTGTCTTGGGGCACAAAGTTTCTGAAAGAGGTATTGAAGTTGATAAAGCCAAGGTTGATGCTATTGAAAAGATGCCATGTCCCAAGGACATCAAAGGTATAAGAAGTTTCCTTGGTCACGCTGGATTTTATAGGAGGTTCATTAAGGACTTCTCAAAAAATTCTCGGCCTCTGACTAATTTATTGCAAAAAGATATACCATTTGTCTTTGATGATGATTGTGTAGAAGCATTTGAAACACTTGAGAAAGCATTAGTCTCTGCACCTATTGTTCAGCCATCTGATTGGAATTTACCCTTTGAAATTATGTGTGATGCCAGTGATTATGTTGTAGGTGCTGTTCTAGGGCAAAGAGTTGATAAGAAATTAAATGTTATTCATTATGCTAGTAAGACTCTAGACAATGCTCAAAGAAATTATGCTACTACTGAAAAAGAGCTTTTAGCGGTTGTATTTTCTTGTGATAAGTTCAGACCTTATATTGTTGATTCTAAAGTAACTATTCAAACTGATCATGCTGCTATTAAATACCTTATGGAAAATAAAGATGCTAAACCTAGACTTATTAGATGGGTTCTCTTGCTACAAGAATTTGATTTGCATATTGTTGATAGAAAGGGAGTTGAGAACCCCGTGGCAGACAACTTGTCTAGGTTAGAAAATATTCTTGATGACCCACTACCTATTAATGATAGCTTTCCTGATGAACAATTATATGTTATAAGTACTTCTCGTAGTACTCCTTGGTGTGCTGATTATGCTAATTATATTGTTGCTAACTTTATACCACCTAGCTTCACATACCAGCAAAATAAAAAGTTTTTCTATGACTTGAGACATTACTTTTGGGATGACCCACATCTTTATAAAGAAGGAGTAGATGGTGTTATTAGACGTTGTGTACCTGAGCATGAACAGGAACAGATCCTACGCAAGTGTCACTCCGAGTCTTATGGAGGACACCACGCTGGAGATAGAACTGCACATAAGGTATTGCAATCTGGTTTTTATTGGCCTACTCTCTTCAAGGATGCCCGTAAGTTTGTCTTGTCTTGTGATGAATGTCAAAGAATTGGTAATATTAGTAGACGTCAAGAAATGCCTATGAATTATTCACTCGTTATTGAACCATTTGATGTTTGGGGCTTTGATTATATGGGACCTTTTCCTGCCTCTAATGGATATACACATATTTTAGTTGTTGTTGATTACGTTACTAAGTGGGTAGAAGCTATTCCAACTAGTAGTGTTGATCATAACACTTCTATTAAAATGCTTAAGGAAGTTATTTTTTCGAGGTTTGGAGTCCCTAGATATTTAATGACTGATGGTGGTTCACACTTTATTCATGGTGCCTTCCGTAAAATGCTTGCTAAGTATGATGTTAATCACAGAATTGCATCTCCTTATCACCCTCAGTCTAGTGGTCAAGTAGAGTTGAGCAATAGAGAGCTTAAATTAATTTCGCAAAAGGCTGTTAATAGGTCTAGAAGAATTGGTCCAAGAAACTTGATGATGCATTATGGGCTTATAGAACTGCATACAAAAATCCTATGGGTATGTCTCCATATAAAATGGTTTATGGAAAAGCATGTCACTTACCTCTCGAACTATAACACAAGGCGTATTGGGCTATTAAAGAGCTCAACTATGATTTTAAACTTGCCGGTGAGAAGAGGTTATTTGATATTAGCTCACTTGATGAATGGAGAACCCAAGCTTATGAAAATGCCAAGTTGTTTAAAGAAAAAGTTAAAAGATGGCATGACAAAAGGATACAAAAGCGTGAGTTTAATGTAGGTGATTATGTATTGCTACACAACTCTCGTTTAAGATTTTTTGCAGGCAAACTTCTCTCTAAATGGGAAGGCCCCTATGTTATCGAAGAGGTCTATCGTTCCGGTGCCATAAAGATCAACAACTTCGAGGGCACAAATCCGAAGGTGGTAAATGGTCAAAGAATCAAACATTATATCTCAGGTAATCCCCTAAATGTTGAAACCAATATTATTGAAACCGTAACCCCGGAGGAATACATAAGGGACACTTTCAGGAACGTTTCAGACCCCGGAAAGGAATAGGTATGTGGTACGGTAAGTAAACCGACTCCAAAACAATTTTAAGGCAATATTTCTCTATTTTGGAATATTTAGAAAAATAAAAAAAAAGTAGCAGTCCGGGAAGGACACGAGGGCCCCATGAGGGTGGTGGGCGCGCCCCCCTACCTCGTGGGCCCCCTGGTGGCTCTCCGACGTCCATCTTCCTCTATATGAAGTCTTTCGATGAGAAAAAAATCAGAAGGAACTTTTCGGGACGAGACTCCGCCGCCACGAGGCGGAACCAATCTAGAGGTCTGGCAGAGCTGTTCTGCCGGGGATACTTCCCTCCGGGAGGGGGAAATCATCACCATCGTCATCACCAATGCTCCTCTCATCGGGAGAGGGCAATCTCCATCAACATCTTCACCAGCACCATCTCATCTCCAAACCCTAGTTCATCTCTTGTATCCCATTCTTGTCTCAAAGTCCGAGATTGGTGCTAGTAGGTTGCTAGTAGTGTTGATTACTCCTTGTAGTTGATGCTAGTTGGTTTATTTGGTGGAAGATCATATGTTCAGATCATATATGCATATTATTACCCCTCTGATTATGAACATGAATATGCTTTTTGAGTAATTACGTTTGTTCCTGAGGACAAGGGAGAAGTCTTGCTATTAGTAGTCATGTGAATTTGGTATTCGTTTGATATTTTGATAAGATGTATGTTGTCTAGCCTCTAGTGGTGTTATGTGAACGTCGACTACATGACACTTCACCATTATTTGGGCCTAGAGGAAGGCATTGGGAAGTAATAAGTAGATGATGGGTTGCTAGAGTGACAGAATCTTAAACCCTAGTTTATGCGTTGCTTCGTAAGGGGCTGATTTGGATTCACATGTTTCATGCTATGGTTAGGTTTACCTTAATACTTTTGTTGTAGTTGCGGATGCTTGCAATAGAGATTAATCATAAGTGGGATGCTTGTTCAAGTAAGAACATCACCCAAGCACCGGTCCACCCACATATCAAATTATCAAAGTATCGAACGCGAATCATATGATCGTGATGAAAACTAGCTTGACGATATTCCCATGTGTCCTCGGGAGCGCTTTTCCTATTATAAGAGTTTGTTCCGGCTTGTCCTTAGCTACAAAAAGGATTGGGCCACCTTGCTGCACTTTATTTACTTTTGTTACTTGTTGCTCGTTACAATTTATCTTGTCACAAAACTATCTGTTACCACTTATTTCAGTACTTGCAGAGAATACCTTGCTGAAAACCGCTTATCATTTCCTTCTGCTCCTCGTTGGGTTCGACACTCTTACTTATCGAAAGGACTACGATAGATCCCCTATACTTGTGGGACATCACTATGTGAAGACTCTCTAAGATGTAAGAATTTCAGATCTTGGTATTTTATTCAAACAGCAAGCAAAACAAAATAAAATAAAATGATGCTCCAAGCAAAACACATATCATGTGGTGAATAAAAATATAGCTCCAAGTAAAGTTACCGATGAACGAAGACGAAAGAGGGGATGCCTTCCGGGGCATCCCCAAGCTTAGGATCTTGGTTATCCTTGAATATTAACTTGGGGTGCCTTGGGCATCCCCAAGCTTAGGCTCTTGCCACTCCTTATTCCATAGTCCATCGAATCTTTACCCAAAACTTGAAAACTTCACAACACAAAACTCAACAGAAAACTCGTAAGCTCCGTTAGTATAAGAAAATAAATCACCAATTTTGGTACTGTTGTGAAATCATTCTAAATTTATATTGGTGTAATATATACTGTATTCCAACTTCTCTATGGTTCATATCCTCCGATACTACTCATAGATTCATCAAAATAAGCAAACAACACAATGAAAACAGAATCTGTCAAAAACAGAACAGTCTGTAGTAATCTGTACCAAACGTATACTTCTGTAACCCTACAAATTCTTAAATAAATTGGTGGACGTGAGGAATTTTTCTATTAATAATCTTCAAAAATAATCAACCTAATCGCACTCTCCAGTAAAAAATGGCAGCAAAACTCGTGAGCGCTAAAGTTTCTGTTTTTTACAGCAAGATCGCAAAGACCTCACCCAAGTCTTCCCAAAGGTTCTACTTGGCACAAACACTAATTAAAACATAAAAATACATCTAAACAGAGGCTATATGAATTATTTATTACTAAACAGGAGCAAAAATCAAAGAACAAAAATAAAATTGGGTTGCCTCCCAAAAAGCGCTATCGTTTAACGCCCCTAGCTAGGCATGATGATTTCAATGATGCTCACATAAAAGATAAGAATTGAAACATAAAGAGAGCATCATGAAGAATATGACTAGCACATTTAAGTCTAACCCACTTCCTATGCATAGGGATTTTGCGATCAAACAACTAGTGGGAACAATAATCAACTAGCATAGGAAGGCAAAACAAGCATAACTTTAAAATTTTAAGCACATAGAGAGGAAACTTGATATTATTGCAATTCCTACAAGCATATATTCCTCCCTCATAATAATTTTCAGTACCATCATGAATGAATTCAACAATATAACTATCACATAAAGCACTATTTTCAAGATCTACAAGCATGCAAAGTTGACACTCTTCCAAAATAGTGGGATTAACGTTAACTAATGTCATGACCTCTCCAAACCCACTTTCATAATTATCACAATAAGATTCAACACCCTCCAAAGTAGTGGGATCATTACTTCCTAAAGTTGACACTCTTCCAAACCCACTTTGGTCAATATAATCATCATAAATAGGAGGCATGCTACCATCATAATAAATTTGCTCATCAAAACTTGGGGGCAAAAAATATCATCTTCATCAAACATAGCATCCCCAAGCTTGTGGATTTGCATATCATTGATATCATAGATATTTAAGGAATTCATACTAACAACATTGCAATCATGCTCATCATACAAAGATTTAGCGCCAAACATTCTAATGCATTCTTCTTCTAACAATTTGGCACAATTATCGAAATCCTTATTTTCATGGAAGACATTAAAAAGATGAAGCATATGACGTATCCTCAATTCCATTTTTTGTAGTTTTCTTTTATAGAGTAAACTAGTGATAAAACAAGAAACTAAAAGATTTGATTGCAAGATCTAAAGATATAACTTCAAGTGCTAACCTCCCCGGCAATGGTGCCAGAAAAGAGTTTGATGTCTACTACACAACCTTCTTGTAGACGTTGTTGGGCCTCCAAGTGTAGAGGTTTGTAGGACAGTAGCAAATTTCCCTCAAGTGGATGACCTAAGATCTATCAATCCGTGGGAGGTGTAGGATGAAGATGGCCTCTCTCAAACAACCCTGCAACCAAATAACAATGACTCTCTTGTGTCCCCAACACACCCAATACAATGGTAAACTGTATAGGTGCACTAGTTCGGTGAAGAGATGGTGATACAAGTGCCATATGGATGGTAGATAAAGGTTTTTGTAATCTGAAAATATAAAAACAGCAAGGTAGCAAGTGGTAAAAGTGAGTGTAAACGGTATTGCAATGCTAAGAAACTAGGCCTAGGGTTCATACTTTCACTAGTGCAAGTTCTCTCAACAATAATAACATAATTGGATCATATAACTATCCCTCAACATGCAACAAAGAGTCACTCCAAAGTCACTAATAGCGGAGAACAAACGAAGAGATTATGGTAGGGTACGAGACCACCTCAAAGTTATCCTTTCTGATCAATCTATCATAGAGTTCATACTAGAATAACACCTTAAGACACGTATCAACCAAAACCCTAATGTCACCTAGATACTCCAATGTCACCTCTAGTATCTGTGGGTATGATTATACAATATGCATCACACAATCTCAGATTCATCTATTCAACCAACACAAAGAACTTCAAAGAGTGCCCCAAGGTTTCTACTAGAGAGTCAAGACAAAAACGTGTGTCAACCCCTATGCATAAGTTCACGAGGTCATGGAACTCGCAAGTTGATCACCAAAATATACATCAAGTGGATCACGTGATATCCCATTGTCACCACAGATAAGCACATGCAAGACATACATCAAGTGTTCTCAAATCCTTAAAGACTCAATCCGATAAGATAACTTCAAAGGGAAAACTCAATTCATCACAAGAGATTAGAGGGGGAGAAACATCATAAGATCCAACTAAAATAGCAAAGCTCGCGATACATCAAGATCGTGCCGACTCAAGAACACGAGAGATTGAGAGATTAAACACATAGCTACTAGTACATACCCTCAGCCCCGAGGGTGAACTACTCCCTCCTCGTCATGGAGAGCATCGGGATGATGAAGATGGCCACTAGAGAGGGATCCCCCCACCTTCGGCAGGGTGCCGGAATGGGTCTAGATTGGTTTTTGGTGGCTACGGAGGCTTCTGGCAGCGGAAATCCCGATCTAGGTTACTTTCTGGAAGTTTTGGGTTATATAAGAGATGTTGGGGTCAGGAACAAGTCAGGGGGGTCTCCGGGCTTTCCACGAGGTAGGGAGGCGCGCCCAGGGGGTGGGTGCGCCCCCACCCTCGTGGGCAGCCCGGGACTCTTCTGGCCTAACTCTTTTACTCCATGTCCTTCTTCTGGTCCAAAAATAAGTTCCGTGAAGTTTCAAGTCAATTGGACTCCATTTGGTTTTCCTTTTCTGTGAAACTCAAAAACAAGGAAAAACAGAAACTGGCACTGGGCCCTAGGTTAATAGTTTAGTCCCAAAAATCATATAAAATAGCATATAAAACATCCAAGGTTGATAATATAATAGCATGGAACAATCAAAAAAATATAGATACGTTGGAGACGTATCAATGTGATATGGTCAAGACATGATGCTAAATTTTATTGTATGAAATGATCATGTTTTGTAACACAATTATCGGCAACTGGCAGGAGCCATATGGTTGTCGCTTTATTGTATGAAATGCAATCGCCTTTTACTTGCTTTACTTTATCACTAAGCGGTAGCGATAGTCGTAGAAGCAATAGTTGGCGAGGCGACAATGATGTTTCGATGGAGATCAAGGTGTCAAGTCGGTGACGATGGTGATCATGACGGTGCTTTGGATATGGAGAACAAAGGCACAAGATGATGATGGCCATATCATATCACTTATATTGATTGCATGTGATGTTTATCCTTTATGCATCTTATTTTGCTTAGTTCGACAGTAGCATTATAAGATGATCTCTCACGAAATTTCAAGGTATAAGCGTTCTCCCTGAGTATGCCCCGTTGCTATAGTTCGTCGTGCTGAGACACCAGGTGATGATCGGGTGTGATAAGCTCTACATTCACATACAACAGGTGCAAGGCAATTTTGCACATGCGGAATACTCGGGTTAAACTTGACGATCCTAGCATATGCAGATATGGCCTCGGGACACTGAGACCGAAAGGTCGAGCGTGAATCATATTGTAGATATGATCAACATTGTGATGTTCACCATTGAAAACTACTCCATTTCACGTGATGATCGGACATGGTTTAGTTGATGTGGATCACGTGATCACTTAGATGATTAGAGATATGTCTATCTAAGTGGGAGTTCTTAAGTAATTTGATTAATTGAACTTTAATTTATCATGAACTTAGTACTTGATAGAATTTTGCATGTCTATGTTGTTGTAGATAGATGGCCGGTGTTGTTGTTCCGTTGAATTTTAATGCGTTCCTAGAGAAAGATAAGTTGAAAGATGATGGTAGCAACTACACGGACTGGGTCCATAACTTGAGGATTATCATCATTGTTGCACAGAAGAATTACGTCCTGGAAGCACCGCTAGGTGACAAACCCGCTGCAGGAGCAACGCCAGATGTTGTGAACACCTGGCAGAGCAAAGCTGATAACTACTCGATAGTTTAGCGTGCCATGCTTTATGGCTTAGAACCGGGACTTCAACGACGTTTTGAACGTCATGGAGCATATGAGCTGTTCCAGGAGTTGAAGTTAATATTTCAAGCAAATGCCCGGATTGAGAGATATGAAGTCTTTAATAGGTTCTACTGCTGCAAGATGGAGGAGAATAGTTCTGTCGGTGAACATATACTCAGAATGTCTGGGTACCACAACCACTTGACTCAACTGGGAGTTAATCTTCCTCGTGATAGTGTCATTGACAGAGTTCTTCAATCACTGCCACCAAGCTACAAGAGCTTCGTGATGCATAATATGCAAGGGATGGATAAGACGATTCCTGAGCTCTTCGCAATGCTAAAGGTTGCGGAGGTAGAAATCAAGAAGGAGCATCAAGTGTTGATGGTCAACAAGACCACCAGTTTCAAGAAAAAGGGTAAAGGGAAGAAGGGGAACTTCAAGAAGAACAGCAAGCCAGTTGTTGCTCAAGTGAAGAAACCCAAGTCTAGACCTAAGCCTGAGACTGAGTGCTTCTACTACAAAGGAACTGGTCACTGGAAGCGGAACTGCCCCAAGTATTTGGCGGAGAAGAAGGATGGCAAAGTGAAAGGTATATTTGATATACATTTTATTGCTGTGTACCTTACTAGTGCTCGCAATAGTGCCTGGGTATTTGATACTGGTTCAGTTGCTAACATTTGCAACTCGAAACAGGGGCTACGGATTAAGTAAGATTGGCTAAGGATGAGGTGACGATGCGCATGGGAAATGGTTCCAAAGTCGATGTGATCGCCGTCGGCATGCTACCTCTACATCTACCTTCGGGATTAGTTTTAGACCTAAATAATTGTTATTTGGTGCCAATGTTGAGCATGAACATTATATCTGGATCTTGTTTGATGTGAGACGGTTATTCATTTATCAGAGAATAATGGTTGTTCTATTTATATGAGTAATATCTTTTATGGTCATGCACTCTTGATGAGTGGTCTATTTTTACTAAATCTTGATAGTAGTGATACACGTGTTCATAGTATTGAAGCCAAAAGATGCAGAGTTGATAATGATAGTGCAACTTATTTGTGGCACTGCAGTTTTGTTCATATTGGTGTAAAGTGCATGAAGAAACTCCATTCTGATGGACTTCTAGAATCACTTGATTATGAATCACTTGGTACTTGTGAACCATGCCTCATGGGCAAGATGACTAAAACTCCGTTCTCCGGAACAATGGAGTGAGCAACAGAGTTATTGGAAATCATACATACTGATGTATGTGGTCCAATGAACATTGAAGCTCGCAGCGGATATTGTTATTTCATCACCTTCACAAATGATTTGAGCAGATATGGGTATATCTACTTAATGAAACATAAGTCTGAAACATTTGAAAAGTTCAAAGAATTTCAAAGTGAAGTGGAAAATCATCGTAACAAGAAAATCAACTTTCTATGATCTGATCATGGAGGTGAATATTGGAGTTATGAGTTTGGAGTTCATTTGAAATAATGCGGAATATTTTCGCAACTCACGCCACCTGGAACACCACAATGTAATGGTGTGTCTGAACATCATAACCGCACTTTATTAGATATGGTGCGATCTATGATGTCTCTCACTGATTTACCGATATAGTTCTGGGGTTATGCTTTAGAGACGACTGCATTCACGTTAAATAGGGCACCATCTAAATCCGTTGAGACGACACCTTATGAACTGTGGTTTGGCAAGAAACCCAAGTTATCGTTTCTTAAAGTTTGGGGCTATGATGCTTATGTGAAAAAGCTTCAACCTGATAAGCTCAAACCCAAATCGGAGAAATGTGTCTTCATAGGATACCCAAAGGAGACTGTTGGGTACACCTTCTATCACAGATCCGAAGGCAAGATATTTGTTGCTAAGAATGGATCCTTTGTAGAGAAGGAGTTTCTCTCGAAAGAAGTGAGTGGGAGGAAAGTAAAACTTGATGAGGTAATTGTACCTTCTCCCTTATTGGAAAATAGTTCATCACTGAAATCAGTTTTAGTCATTCCTACACCAGTAAGTGAGGAAGCTAATGATGATGATCATGAAACTTTTGATCAATTTACTACCAAACCTCGTAGGTCAACCAGAGTAAGATCCGCACCAGAGTGGTATGGTAATCCTGTTCTGGAAGTCATGTTACTTAACCATGACGAACCTACGAACTATGAGGAAGCGATGATGAGCCCAGATTCCGCAAAATGGCTTGAGGCCATGAAATCTGAGATGTGATCCATGTATGAGAACAAAGTATGGACTTCGGTAGAGTTGCCCGATGATCGGCAGGCCATAGAGAATAAATGGATCTTCAAGAAGAAGACTGACGCTGACGATAATATTACTATCTACAAAGCTCGACTTATTGCAAAAGGTTTTTGACAAGTTCAAGGAGTTGATTATGATGAGACCTTCTCACCCGTAGCGATGCTTAAGTCCGTCCGAATCATGTTAGCAATTGCCGCATTTTATGATTATGAAATTTGGCAAATGGATGTCAAAACTACATTCCTTAAATGGATATCTTAAAGAAGAGTGGTATATGATGCAACCAGAAGGTTTTGTCGATCCAAAAGGTGCTAACAAAGTGTTCAAGCTCCAGCGATCCATTTATGGACTGGTGCAAGCCTCTCGGAGTTGCAATATACGCTTTGATAGTGCGATCAAAGCATATGGTTTTATACAGACTTTTGGAGAAACTTGTATTTACAAGAAAGTGAGTGGGAGCTCCATAGCATTTCTGATATTATATGTAGATGACATATTGTTGATCGGAAATGATACTGAATTTCTGAATAGCATAAAAGGATACTTGAATAAGAATTTTTCAATGAAAGACCTCGGTGAAGCTGCTTATATATTGGGCATCAAGATCTATAGAGATAGATCAAGACGCTTAATTGGACTTTCACAAAGCACATACCTTGATAAAGTTTTGAAGAAGTTCAAAATGGATCAGGCAAATAAAGGGTACTTGCATGTATTACAAGGTGTGAAGTTGAGTCAGACTCAATGCCCGACCACTGCAGAAGATAGAGAGACAATGAAAGGTGTTCCCTATGCTCTAGCCATAGGCTCTATCATGTATGTAATGCTGTGTACCAGACCTGATGTGTGCCTTGCTATCAGTTTAGTAGGGAGGTACCAAAGTAATCCAGGAGTGGTTCACTGGACAGCGGTGAAGAATATCCTGAAATGCCTGAAAAGGACTAAGGATATGTTTCTCGTATATGGAGGTGACAAAGAGCTCATCGTAAACGGTTACGTCGATGCAAGCTTTGACACTAATCCGGATGACTCTAAGTCACAAACCGGATACATGTTTTTATTAAATGGTGGAGCTGTCAGTTGGTGCAGTTCCAAGCAGAGCGTCGTGGCGAGATCTACGTGTGAAGCGGAATACATAGCTACTTCGGAAGCAGCAAATGAAGGAGTTCATATCCGAATTAGGTGTCATACCTAGTGCATCGGGTCCAATGAAAATCTTTTGTGACAATACTGGTGCAATTGCCTTGGCAAAGGAATCCAGATTTCACAAGAGAACCAAGCAAATCAGGAGATGCTTCAATTCCATCCGCGATCAAGTCAAGGAGGGAGACATAGAGATTTGCAAGATACATACGGATCTGAATGTTGCAATCCCGTTGACTAAGCCTCTCTCATGAGCAAAACATGATCGGCACCAAGACTCCATCAGTGTTAGAATCATTACAATGTAATCTGGATTATTGACTCTAGTGCAAGTGGGAGACTGAAGGAAATATGCCCTAGAGGCAATAATAAGGGCCAATTCCAGTTCTGCCCCTAATTCGAACCCACTACTCAGTTTTGCCCCTAATTTTCAGGTATGCTCAGTTTTGCCCCTCCGCCGTTAGTGTCACTTATAGAAATGCCCTTTTGCGCCGTTACCGTCCGGTCAAAGTACTTTGACCATCCAGAAAAAATAGAAAAAAAATCAAAAAAATATGAAATTTGGTGGGATCGAAGATAGTCATGTCCGCAAGGCGCGTGCACATTTTTGTGTTGGTTGGACACTCCGGGAGCTCGTGGCAAAGGAAAACAAAAATAATTTATACCTATGAACAGTAAATTCGAAAAAAATAGCAAAAAAGTTCAAAAAAATTGAATTTATTTGGCGTCAAAGAGGCTTGAGTGCACAAGGTGCTTGCAAGTTTTGGTGATCAAATGACGTACGGGGCGCTCTAGAGAAAAAAACAAAATAGTGCATTTTTTCAAAGTTTTTTTGAGCTAAAATTTGTTTTTTTTCTCCACGAGCTCCTACAATGTCCAAACGCAACAAAAACGTGCACACATCTTGCGCACCTGAATATCTTCAGTCCCACGAAATTTCATATTTTTTTTGATTTTTTTCTTTTTTTTTTGAATTTACTGCTCGCATGCGTACAAAATTTATGTTTTCCTTTGACACGAGCTCCCGGAGTGTCCGAACGGCATGAAAATGTGCACGCGCCTTGCGGACATGACTATCTTCGATCCCACCAAATTTCATATTGTTTTGATTTTTTTGCTATTTTTTCAGGATGGTCGAAGACCTTTGACCGGACGGTAACGACAGAGAAGGGCATTTCTATAAGTGAAACTAACGGCGGAGGGGCAAAACTGAGCATACCTAAAAATTAGGGGCAAAACTGAGTAGTGGGTTCGAGTTAAGGGCATAGATGTAACCTGAAACTTACTGCATGTCTGAATACATAGACAAACAGAGTGTCACTAGTTTGCCTCTACTTGACTAGCTTGTTGAATCAATGATTGTTATGTTTCCTAACCATAGACATGAGTTGTCATTTGATTAATGGGATCACATCATTAGAGAATGATGTGATTGACTTGACCCATCCATTACCTTAGCACGATGATCGTTTAGTTTGTTGCTATTGCTTTCTCCATAACTTATACATGTTCCTATGACTATGAGATCATGCAACTCCTGAATACCGGAGGAACACTTTGTGTGCTACCAAACGTCACAACGTAACCGGGTGATTATAAAGGTGCTCTACAGGTGTATCCGATGGTGTTTGTTGAGTTGGCATAGATCGAGATTAGGATTTGTCACTCCGATTGTCGGAGAGGTATCTCTGGGCCCTCTCGGTAATGTACATCAGTATAAGCCTTGCAAGCAATGTAGCTAATGAGTTAGTTACGGGATGTAGCATTATTGAACGAGTAAAGAGACTTGCCGGTAACGAGATTGAACTAGGTATTGAGATACTGACGATCAAATCTCGGGCAAGTAACATATCGATGACAAAGGGAACAACGTATATCATTATGCGGTTTGACCGATAAAGATCTTTGTAGAATATGTCGGAACCAATATGAGCATCCAGGTTCCGCTATTGGTTATTGACCAGAGACGTGTCTCGGTCGTGTCTACATAGTTCTCAAACCCGTAGGGTCCACACGCTTAACTTTCATTGAGGATCGTATTATGAGTTTATGTGTTTTGATGTACCAAAGGTAGTTTGGAGTCCCGGATATGATCACGGACATGACGAGGAGTCTCAAAATGGTCGAGACGTAAAGATCGACATATTGGACGACTATATTTGGACATCGGAATGGTTCCGGGTGAGATCGGGCATTTACCGATGTACCGAGTGGTTACCGGAACCCCCCAGGAGGTATATGGGCCTTATTGGGCCATAGTGGGAGAGAGAAGAAGGGAGCAAAGGAGGGGGCGCCCCCCCCCAAGTCCAATCTGAATTGGGAGGGGGTCGGCCCCCCTTTCCTTCCTCCTTCCTCTCCCTTCCTTCTCTCCTAATCCAACTAGGGAAAGGGGGGAATCCTACTCCCGGTGGGAGTAGGACTCCCCTTGGGGCGCGCCTAGGAGGCTGGCCCCCTCCCCCTCCTCCACTCCTTTATATATGGGGGAGGGGGCACCCCATAGACACACAAGTTGATCGTTGATCTCTTAGCCGTGTGCGGTGCCCCCCTCCACCATAATCCACCTCGGTCATATCGTAGTGGTGCTTAGGTGAAGCCCTGTTCCGGTAGCATCATCATCACCGTCATCATGCCATCGTGCTGACGAAGCTCTCCCTCGACACTCTACTGGATCGTGAGTTCGTGGGATGTCACCGAGCTAAACGTGTGCAGATCACGGAGGTACCATACCCTCAATGCTAGGATCGGTCGATCGTGAAGACGTACGACTACATCAACCGTGTTGTCATAATTCTTCCGCTTACGGTCTACGAGGGTACGTGGACAACACTCTTCCCTCTTGTTGCTATGCATCACCATGATCTTGCATGTGCATAGGAAATTTTTGAAATTAATGCATTCCCCAACATATTTCGTCGACTCCCCTAGGGTTCTGGGATTTTTGGGGTATTTATAGAGCAAAGACGTGGTCCGGGGGGCACCTCTGGTGGGCAAAACCCACCAAGGCGCGCCTGGGCCTCCTGGCGCACCCTGGTGGGTTGTCCCCTCCTCGGAACTCCCCTAGGTGCAACCATGGCCCAATATCTTCCTTCTGGTCCATAAAAAATCTCCGCAAAGTTTCATGGGATTTGGACTCTGTCTGACATTGATTTCCTGCGATGGAAAAAACATGAAAAAACAGGAACTGACACTGGGCACTATGTCAATAGTTTGGTACCAAAAAATGATATAAAATGATATAAAATGATTATAAAACATCCAAGATTGATAATAAAACAACATGGAACAATAAAAAATTATGGATACGTTGGAGACGTATCACTATGTATTCACACATGTACTAGGTTTCTTGTTAATACAATTCTAGCATGAATAATAAACATTTATCATGATATAAGGAAATATAAATAACAACTTTATTATGGCCTCTAGGGCATATTTCCTTCAGTCTCCCACTTGCACTAGAGTCAATAATCTAGATTACATAGTAATGATTCTAACACACATGGAGTCTTGGTGCTGATCATGTTTTGCTCGTGAGAGAGGCTTAGTCAATGGGTCTGCAACATTCAGATCCGTATGTATCTTGCAAATCTCTATGTCTCCCTCCTTGACTTGATCACGTATGGAATTGAAGCACCTCTTGATGTGTTTAGTTCTCTTGTGAAATCTGGATTCCTTCGCCAAGGCAATTGCTCCGGTATTGTCACAAAAGATTTTCATCGGACCCAATGCACTAGGTATGACACCTAGATCGGATATGAACAACTTCATCCAGACTCCTTCATTTGTTGCTTCTGAAGCAGCTATGTACTCCACTTCACACATAGATCCCGCCACGACGCTCTGCTTGGAACTGCACCAACTGATGATACATCCATTTTGCATCATGTTTTCTTACTATTATTTATAATGTTTTTATCCATAATAATGCTTTTCGGAGTAATTCTAATGCCTTTTCTCTCATAATTTGCAAGGTACACACCAAGAGGGAGAATTCTGGCAGCTAGAAATCTGGACCTGAAAAAGCTACATCAGGCCACCTATTCTGCACAACTCCAAATGAGCAGAAACTTCACGGAGATTTTTTATAGATTATTTAAGAAATATTGGAGCCAATAACTACCAGATAGGGGCCACCAAGTCGGCACAACCCACCTGGGCCCGCCAGGCCCCCAGGCGTGCCCTGGTGGGTTGTGGCCTCCTCGGCCCACCTCCGGTGCCCATCTTTTGGTATATAAGTCATTTTAACCTAGAAAAAATGAGGAAAAGACTTTTGGGGCAGAGCGCCGCCGTCTCGAGGCGAAACTTGGGCACAAGCACTTTTGCCCTCCGGCGGAGCGATTCTGCCGGGGGAACTTCCCTCCCGGAGGGGGAAGTCATTGTAATCATCATCACCAACAACTCTCCCATCTTGGGGAGGGCAATCTCCCTCAACATCTTCACCAGCACCATCTCATCTCAAACCCTAGTTCATCTCTTGTATTCAATCTTGTTACGAGAACTATGGATTGGTGCTAGCGGGTGACTAGTAGTGTTGATTACATCTTGTAGTTGATTACTATATGGTTTATTTGGTGTAAGATTATATGTTAAGATCCATGATGCCATTCAATACCCCTCTAATCACGAGCATGTTTATTATTTGTGAGTAGTTACTTTTGTTCTCGAGGTCACGGGGGAAATTCATGTTGCAAGTAATCATGTGAACTTGATATATGTTCGATATTTTGATAGTATGTATGTTGTTATTCCCTTAGTGGTGTCATGTGAACGTCGACTACATGACACTTCACCATATTTGGGCCTAAGGGAATGCATTGTGGATTAGTAAATAGGTGGTGGGTTGCGAGAGTGACAGAAGCTTAAACCCCAGTTTATGTACTATTACGTAAGGGACCGATTGGATCCTATAGTTTAATGCTATGGTTAGAATTTATTCTTAATACCTTTCTCGTAGTTGCGGATTCTTGCGGGAGGGTTAATCATAAGTAGGAGGTTTGTTCAAGTAAGAACATCACCTAAGCACTGGTCCACCCACATATCAAATTATCAAAGTAGCGAACACAAACCAAACCAACATGATGAAAGTGACTAGATAAATTCCCGTGTACCCTCAAGAATGCTTTGCTTATCATAAGAGACCGTTTTGGCCTGTACTTTGACTCAAAAGGATTGTGCTACCTTGATGCACTTTTGTTAATACTATTGTTACTTGCTCGTTACAACTTATCTTGCTATCAAACTACTCTGCTACTTAGAATTTCAGCACTTGCAGATATACATTACTGAAAACTACTTGTCATTTCCATCTGCTCCTCGTTGGGTTCGACACTCTTACTTATCTAAAAGAGCTACAATTGATCCCCTATACTTGTGGGTTATCAAGGCTATTTTGTGGCACTGTTGCCGGGGAGTGAAGCGCCTTTGGTAAGTGGAATTTGGTAAGGAAACATTTATATAGTGTGCTGAAATTTATTGTCATTTGTTACTATCGAAAACAATCCTTTGAGGGGTTTGTTCAGGGTATCTTCACCTCGTCCGGAACCACAATTAATTGCCCCTCAACCTACTACACCTACTGAAAATATTGAAATGAAATTCCTTCGGGTATGATAGAACAACTGCTAGCTAATCCTTATGCAGGAGATGGAACTGAACATCCTGATAAGCACTTGATATATGTAGAACAAATTTGTGGATTGTTCAAGCTTGCAGGTTTACCCAGAGATGAGGTGATGAAAAAGGTTTTCCCTTTATCTTTGAACGGAAAAGCATTGGCATGGTATAGACTATGCGATGATATTGGATCATGGAATTGGAATCGTTTGAAATTAGAGTTCCACCAAAAAATTTATCCTATGCATCTAGTTCATCATGATCGCAATTATATATATAATATTTGGCCTCGTGAAGGAGAAAGTATCGCTCTAGCTTGGGGTGGCTTAAGTCAATGTTATATTCATGCCCCAATCATGAGCTCTCAAGAGGTATTATTATCTAGAATTTTTATGCTCAGCTTTCTCGTAATGATCAAACCATGCTGGACACTTCTTGTGTTGGTTTTTTTATGAAGAAAACTATTGAATTCCGATGGGATCTTTTGGAAAGAATTAAACGCAACTCTGAAGATTGGGAACTCGACAAAGGTAAAGAGTCGGGTATAAATCTTAAGTATGATTGTGTTAAATCTTTTATGGATACCGATGCTTTTCAAAAGTTTAGCACTACATATGGACTTGACTCTAAGATAGTAGCCTCCTTTTTGGAATCATTTGCTACTCATGTTGAACTCCCTGAAGAGAAGTGATTTAAATATCACCCACCTATTAAAGATGAAATTAAAGAACCGGTACCAGTTAAAGAAGAAACTATACTTTATAATGTTGATCCAGTTGTCCCTTCTGCTTATATTGAGAAACCACGTTTCCCTGTTAGGATAAAGGAACATGCTAAAGTTTCAACTGAGGTTAACAAAAGTTATGTTAGAACACCTAAACCAGATGAACAAATTAGAGTGGAACCGAATATTGCTATGATTAAAGATCTCTTGGAAGAAGATATAGATGGGCGTGTTATTTACTTCTGTGCAGAAGCTGCTAAAATTGCTAAACCCGATAAAAGGGATAAACATAGACCAGTTGTTGTCATGCCTGTTGACGGTGTCCTGGACTAGGGTGTACTCACCATGCCATCTCCCGGTCAGTTAGATTGGGATGAGGACCCCCATGGCTGTATACTCATGGGCCAGTTCGGACAGCTGCCGCATAGAAGGAAGATTCCACAAGACTTGGTGGTCAAGACAAGGACTCCTCCTCCATCGGCGTATTTGGCTAGGACTCTTGTTATCCTAGGCCTCCGGTGCATTATATAAACTAGGGCTAGGCTAGTCGATGGATATACAGACAATCATACCATAGACTAGCTTCTAGGGTTTAGCCTCTTTGATCTCGTGATAGATCAACTCTTGTAATACTCATACCATCAAGATGAATCAAGCAGGACGTAGGGTATTACCTCCATTGAGAGGGCCTGAACCTAGGTAAACATCGTGTCCCCCGCCTCCTGTTACCATCCGCCTTAGACGCACAGTTTGGGACCCCCTACCCGAGATCCGCCGGTTTTGACACCGACATTGGTGCTTTCCTTGAGAGTTCCGATGTGTGATCGGCAAAAGGATCGATGGCTCGTCTGCAGGTCAACTGTGATGCCGACATCTTCGTCGCCGGCTCGACTGATCACCTTGGCTCGACCGAGGACCGTGCTCCATCTCTGATCGTCATGTTCGGACGAGGGCCTTCATCAACATCAACTCCGATCTCTATCAAGATCATGGAGGAATCATCCATGGAGCTCGGGGGCTCAACGTCAACATTGCCCTCGGGCGACCGTGCTGTTTTTCTGAACAACGAACATCTACCCGCTGCCACCACCTCTTAGAGCATCGCTTTGACGATCCCTTTGGTGGAATTATGCGGAATTAAGTCTACAACAACCATGCAAAAATTCATTGAGTTCCGATGGAGGAATCTCCGGCAATCTACGATATACCGGAGCCCTGTCAAATCCGTACGGGAATCTGGATGAGTTTAGGGCGTGGTCTCCAGCACCTAGCTCAGACGTCGTTTGGAAGATCCAACCATTGATCGTCTGCGGAATTCCTATATCTAACACCCCTCAAAATTTCAGCTCAATCCGACCGTCCAAACTCCGGGAACCTTCCTATTAGTGCATCACTTTTCGGGTCTGTTTTCTGCGCGAATACAGATCCGACCCGAATTCATGTTTCTTTATGAACGTGATATGGGACAACCTTCTTAAAGGAATTTTCTCCTAGGGTATTGTGCGTTGTTTTAAAACACGTGCCCATAAAATTTTAAGCCTCCTCTGAGGTAATCTTCACTATCATGCTCATGTCAAACCAGTCCGGCAATACTGCTCCATGGCTATCGACCTGCGCTAGACACGTCGTCACCTTTTGAACCGAGCTCAACTTCTTCGGATCATCATCTCGTCGAGCGAACAAGAGTTCGGAATCACCAAGGATAAATCATCACCAACATCGCTGCCCCACGGAATACACGGAGCGGGAACACATGCATCGTCGCATGGTCACTTCATCAACCCGGCATTGACCGCGTCACAAGTTACGACCTGCATCAGCATGGCCGCACTGCTGCTTCTTCAAGCCGATGTCCATCACGCCGAACTGCTTCAACACCTCGGCTGACACGACAGCTGCAACGTCTCCTTACCGACCTGCTCCGTCTGCTCGGCTAGACCGAGGGCTTCACCATCTCTTCATCAACTTACTTCGGAGACTTTGATGTCACCAGCCGACCAGCTTCATCACATTAGCTGGACCACGGGCTTTTCCTCGGCGAGCCAACCTTTGCTAGCATCGCCATGCCACCGCTTCATCACCCATCAGGCAATGGGTGTGCGGATCGAGCCCCAATTTTGGGAGTAACCTTTCTCCAGATTGCTACAACAGATAAACCAGGTGTTATTAATCCTAGTATTTTTTTGCTTGGGTTTATTTTTTCCAAGGAATTATTACTCCGGTTTGTTTCATCATCTATACACAGGTCTATCAAATGGTGGCCGCATTAACAACAGCCGCATGGTGGTTCGGTCAGTTTTCGTATACAGTTTGACGAATGTCGCATCTGGAACTCAGACCGGCCTGCGAATTCGGGCTTGGCCACGCCTTCACCGCGTCACGCCGACGCCCTGCATCGACATGACTTCGGCGCCAGGCCACATCTCTTTCAATAAATTATTTTTGCGAAAAGCAATTATCCTTTTTGGAACGCACTATTTTATGTGTGTAGGTGATCGACTTCGACTGCGTCACGTGGTCTCTTCGGCAAGCCGACGCCGTCATCCCAATCGGCGTAAATCGGCTCGCGTGATCACCTTGTTGGTCGTGTTGCCATACCGATGTGTTCGGTTGCCTCGGGGACTTCGGCATCGCCGAAAGAGCTCTACCTCATCGAGTGTTCGGCGCACATGCCATATTTCTTTTATTACTCACTTTGCATAAATTATTGATTATGCAACAATTTTTTATTTATTATTCCTATTATCTCCGGCTTGCACTATTTTCTGTGCACAGGTAGATAATCCGGGCAGCGCGTTCACCGCGGCGTACCAACGTACCACGTCACCTCGGCTGATCAGGGGCTTCGTCATCACTTCATTAACACACGCTGGGGGCTTCGGCGTCACACTGCCAGCCTGCTCCGTCGCCGCGGTCGGACTGGGGTTTTCACCTCGCCCATCGACTATGCTGTGTCACCACTTCATCAAGCCGTGTTCTTTACTCGGACATCTCGGGGCCGGCTTGGGGGCTAGGATCTCGTCCCGCCACAATCTCGGCCTGCGTTATCAACATCGAGCACATTAACCAGCTAAGTCGCTTTCATGCTCAAAAACTTTCAGTTTTAAATTTTGTTCGGTTCGACCAAGCATTATACTTTTCGGCACAAAGTTGTTTGTGACAAAGTTCCCTGTCAAAACTTTGTTTGCGACTTGCATATTCAAATACCCCGTTTATTTGGGGGCTCCCTTGATGGAGCTTTTCCTCTTGCATATGATTATACTTGTATGGCGCCGTTCCTTGTTCGTGTATTACACCACAATATGCACCATATTGACCTAAGCAATTTGCAAGCTGGGTTGCCTCGCTCCTGTGTTTACCCCTATGTTCCTGATTGTTCGGCTAGGGAGTAAAGGGAGCACCTCTGCGATTGTCACGACCGGGTCATCTGAGCTCTGACCTCAGACTGGGTGAAGCCGAAAGCTAGCGCTCTTATTGTTTTCAATCATGGTCGGCACACAACGGAACTCATGAGTACAAAAAATCTATTGCACAAGTCTCATAGTAATAATGAGCACTGAAGAAAGGTATCGGTGGGGGTACTATTTTCTTCGAAGATGCTTCTTACACTTCGTTAGTAATATAGCATAAGTTCCATGGGCGCGCTTTGTCTGTTACAGCCTTATGGCCTGATTGCCTGGTCATCGGAAACACCGTCGATACTCTCGGCAGGCGGAGTACATGACACTTTTCGGCCCTTGGCCGAAGAGGGAGAAGCCGACAGTCGGTTAAGACGCGTTTAAAGTTCGGGTGAACACATATATGATATAAGTACTTCGGTACATACAATCATTATACATAAAATTCTTTTACCCAAGTCACTTGGGGGCTCTTAAAATTTATATATGAGCTGTAAATGTGTTTTCTTCTTGGTCGTTGTCAAAACACGACAGAAGCACAATTTTTTTCTCTCTCTTCCAATTTTCGAATTGGCACCGAACACTTGATCTTGTTCGGACGTCATGTTTTTACTGACGTTTTTTGGTTTTCCAAGCTTTTGGCACTTTTAAACTATTTGTGTGTTTTCAGCACAAGTCTTGAAGTGCAACGCCGGACACCTTTAGAGATTCGGCAAAAACATTCTCGGATATTGCTATATATGCATCGGTTTCAAATTGTGTCTTCGGTCAATAGTTGGGTTGCCCGGCTCCTGTGCTTGCCTCCTACGTTCCGCTTTGTTCAGCTAGGTGTGCAAAGGGAGAACCACTGCGATTGTGCTTCCAGCTCACATGGTTAAGCACCTCAGTGGAGAAAGCCAAAAACTGATTGTCACAATAAGCGTAAACTGGTCAACGATCCGATGACTGTGTTAAATGATGGGCCATTCATAACATTGGTCGAAGTGTTTACGGCTTGACCTCGACTGTCGCCGAACACTACCGGAGGCTAGTAACTGGCCTCCCAAACTAAATCCTCAATATTTTGCTCTTACATTAGAGCTGAGGTTTCATGATCATGCTTAGCATGACAACCCAAAGAAAGGAACTGATAGCGGGACTATTTTCTTTGGAAGACATTTCTTACGTTAAACAGTAATATAACATATCTCTCTGCGTACCTTTGTTTATAAAACCATATGGCCAGATTGCCTTGTTTGTCGTAAATCTTTGCCCTCATAAAGGCTTTATAAAGTAGGACAAACACTCCTTGGCTACTGGCCGAGGAGGTGGAAGCCGATGGTCGGTCAACAAAGTTTTGTACAATGCGGATCCGAGCATTAATGACGTAAAGTACTTGGATACATAGAGTCATTACACATAATTTGTGATTTTACTATGGATATCGATCCTTAATTCTTCCACCCGTGCCCGCATTAAGGCTCTGGGGCTACTGGGCTTCAGGTTTATTATTTACAAATACTAAAGGGGCACATCGATCCCCTGATCTGGTGTTGCCACCCGACCAGTGTCTCGGGGGCTACTGCATTGCCTGTCCAATGCATAAAATTTTAAGTGCAATACATTTTCCGAGGAGATTTTGATCCTCGGGTTGGTCGGCCGCACCCAACCTGAGTCTCGAGGACTGAGCACGCTGCTTTGTGTGTCCTGGCGTATTTTGCCGAGCTAGGACTTGATCCTCGGGCCGATTTTGCAAATCAACCTGAGTCTCAGCGGCTACTGGGATCAGCAGTCTTATGTCATCCTTCAGGTGCATCTCGGGTTTTAGACCGATACACACCTTGAGGGCTACTAGCTATATATCTCGGTAGAGAATAAATTGCACCAATCAAAAATATTGACAAAAAATTGGCCCGCAGTCGGGGTGGTGCACCACCTCGGAAGCAGTCCGACATAAAGCTCGAGGGCTAGTGGCTGGCTCAATAGAGGGCATTTCCGGCATTAACCTCGGCTAAACTCCTTCAACTTTTTTGAACCAAGGTGATTCATGACACCTCGGATATAGTCCGGCATTGGAGCTCGGATACAGTCTGGCGTTGGAGCTTGGACATAGTCCGGCGTTGGAGCTCGGATACATTCCTGTGTTGGAGCTCGAAAGTGGTCCAGCGTTGGTGCTCATCTACAAAAGATACCACAAATATAGCCCGGCGTTGGAGCTCGGACGCAAGAGGACGCTGCCGCCCGGGAACAACTTCAAACCCGAGGTGTGGCATAAAAATAACAAGGCATTGATAAAGGCCGGAAACTTAAAGGGGCTCCTCGGATACCCGACGTATAAACTCTTCGGATGCACATTGGTGATCCTCAAGATCGAAGAAGATTTGTTGAACCAGTTTTCAAGACCGACGACCGAAGATGAAGAACAATTCAGAAGAATCGAGGAGCATCCCCAACTTGAAGACCGGTTCAGGGGGCTACTGACGGTGTCCTGGACTAGGGGGTACTCACCACGCCGTCTCCCGGTCAGTTAGATTGGGCCGAGGACCCCCATGGCCGTATACTCATGGGCCAGTTCGGACAGCTGCCGCATAGAAGGAAGATTCCACAAGACTTGGTGTCAAGACAAGGACTCCTCCCCCACCGGTGTATTCGGCTAGGACTCTTGTTATCCTAGGCCTCTGGTGCATTATATAAACCAGGGCCAGGCTAGTCGATAGATATACAGACAATCATACCATAGGCTAGCTTCTAGGGTTTAGCCTCTTTGATCTCGTGGTAGATCAACTCTTGTAATACTCATATCATCAAGATCAATCAAGCAGGATGGAGGACCCTACGTCCTGCTTGATTGATCTTGATGATATGAGTATTACAAGAGTTGATCTACCACAAGATCGTAGAGGCTAAACCCTAGAAGCTAGCCTATGGTATGATTGTATGTTGTCCTACGGACTAAACCCTCCGGTTTATATAGACACCGGAGGGGGCTAGGGTTACACAAAGTCGATTACAAGGGAGGAGATCTACATATCCGTATTGCCAAGCTTGCCTTCCACGCCAAGGAGAGTCCCATCCGGACACGGGACGAAGTCTTCAATCTTGTATCTTCATAGTCCAACAGTCCGGCCAAAGGATATAGTCCGGCTATCCGGAGACCCCCTAATCCAGGACTCCCTCAGTAGCCCCTGAACCAGGCTTCAATGACGATGAGTCCGGCGTGCAGATTGTCTTCGGCATTGCAAGGCGGGTTCTTCTCCAAATTCTGAATATCTGCTGAGTAGTGTCCGGCTCCCCATAAATGTTGCACTTCTTGGCTTATGTGCCTAATAAGGGCTATCTTCCACGTGTCGAGCGAATGCGAGGAGCCAGGGCATTTTTACATTCGCCCCCTAGCCATGTAAGTAAACTGTCTATTAAAGGGACGGGGATTCTTAGATCCAAACCACACCATCCTCCCACGGCGAGTATCCATCGGAGCGCGCTCGGAAAAATCCATTCCAACATGGCCGGCCACCGCAGCTCCTCCTCCCGCTTCCGTAGCCCTAAGCCCGATGATTGGGAGAAGTGTTCCGTCCCGCACAGCCAATTAGTAGAGTTACAGACCCAGGGATTTCTCCCTTCGGCATATATGGTCCCCGTTCGAGCCGGGCTTGCCACCTATAATGGCGGGGAGCAAGCGGAGAGCTTCCCCAATCCCTCCAAGGGGGGCGGGTATGCCTTGTCCCTTATTTACTAAGGGGACTTGGATTTCCAATCCATCCGTTCCTCCGCGGGCTCCTGGAGTTTTACGGCCTCCAGTTGCATAATTTCACCCCCGCTTCCATATTACACATCGCTGGTTATGCTGCCCTTTGTGAGTTGTTTCTGGGCTGCGAGGCTCATATCGAGCTGTGGAAGAGGCTATTCTGCCTTGTGCCCCGTACACAGGAGGGGTCAATATATCAAGTGGGCGGAGCCGAAATATGGCGCATCGCCGGGACCGGATACCTGTCCGATACCCCGAAGAAGACGTCCGAAGACTGGCCTTCGGAGTGGTTTTATATGGAGGACGTCCCCCTTCCAGATCCTATTCGAAGGGGTCTTCCCGAGATCGACAATGCCCCTTTGAAGAAACGCCGAAGCTGTTGGGGAACGTAGTAATTTCAAAAAATTTCCTACGCACACGCAAGATCATGTGATGCATAGCAACGAGGGGGAGAGTGTTGTCTACGTACCCAACGCAGACCGACTGCGGAAGCGATCACACAACGTAGAGGAAGTAGTCGTACGTCTTCCCGATCCGACCGATCCAAGCACCGTTACTCCGGCACCTCCGAGTTCTTAGCACACGTACAGCTCGATGACGATCCCCGGGCTCCGATCCAGCAAAGCTTTGGGGAGGAATTCCGCCAGCACGACGGCGTGGTGACGATCTTGATGTTCTACTGTCGCAGGGCTTCGCCTAAGCACCGCTACAATATGACCGAGGTGGAATATGGTGGCAGGGGGCACCGCACACGGCTAAGGAACGATCACGTGGATCAACTTGTGTGTCTATGGGGTGCCCCTTGCCTCAGTATATAAAGGATGGAGGAGGAGGAGGCCGGCCAAGGCCCTTGGTGCGGCCAGGATGGGAGTCCTACTAGGATTCCAAGTCCTAGTAGGAGTCCATCAAGAGGGGAGGAAGGGAGAAGGAAGTGGAGGAGTAGGAAAGGTGGCCGGCCCCCTTTTCCCTAGTCCAATTCGGACTAGAGGGTAGGGGGGCGCAGCAGCCTTTTTCCTCTTCCCACTAAAGCCCATCAAGGCCCATTACTTCTCCCGTAACTACCCGGTACTCCGAAAAATACCCGAATCACTCGGAACCTTTCCGATGTCTGAATATAGTCGTCCAATATATCGATCTTTATGTCTCGACCATTTCGAGACTCCTCGTCATGTCCCCGATCTCATCCGGGACTCCGAACTCCTTCGGTACATCAAAACTCATAAACTCATAATATAACTGTCATCGAAACCTTAAGCGTGCGGACCCTACGGTTCGAGAACAATGTAGACATGACCGAGACACGTCCCCGGTCAATAACCAATAGCGGGACCTGGATGCCCATATTGGCTCCTACATATTCTACGAAGATCTTTATCGGTCAGACCGCATAACAACATACGTTGTTCCCTTTGTCATCGGTATGTTACTTGCCCGAGATTCGATCGTCGGTATCCAATACCTAGTTCAATCTCGTTACCGGCAAGTCTCTTTACTCATTCCGTAATACATCATCTCGCAACTAACTCATTAGTTGCAATGCTTGCAAGGCTTATGTGATGTGCATTACCGAGAGGGCCCAGAGATACCTCTTCGACAATCGAAGTGACAAATCCTAATCTCGAAATACGCCAACCCAACATCTACCTTTGGAGACACCTGTAATGCTCCTTTATAATCACCCAGTTACGTTGTGACGTTTGGTAGCACCCAAAGTGTTCCTCCGGCAAACGGGAGTTGCATAATCTCATAGTCACAGGAACATGTATAAGTCATGAAGGAAGCAATAGCAACATACTAAACGATCGGGTGCTAAGCTAATGGAATGGGTCATGTCAATCAGATCATTCAACTAATGATGTGACCTCGTTAATCAAATAACAACACTTTGTTCATGGTTAGGAAACATAACCATCTTTGATTAACGAGCTAGTCAAGTAGAGGCATACTAGTGACACTCTGTTTGTCTATGTATTCACACATGTATTATGTTTTCGATTAATACAATTCTAGCATGAATAATAAACATTTATCATGAAATAAGGAAATAAATAATAACTTTATTATTGCCTCTAGGGCATATTTCCTTCAATCTCCCACTTGCACTAGAGTCAATAATCTAGATCACATCACCATGTGATTAACATCGATAGTTCACATCATCATGTGATTAACACCCATAGTTCACATCGCCATGTGACCAACACCCAAAGGGTTTACTAGATTCAGTAATCTAGTTCACATCGCTATGTGATTAACACCCAAAGAGTACTAAGGTGTGATCATGTTTTGCTTGTGAGAGAATCTTAGTCAACGGGCCTGCCAAATTCAGATCCGTATGTATTTTGCAAAATTCTATGTCTACAATGCTCTGCACGGAGCTACTCTAGCTAATTGCTCCCACTTTCAATATGTATCTAGATCGAGACTTAGAGTCATCCAGATCAGTGTCAAAACTTGCATCGACGCAACCCTTTACGGCGAACCTTTTTGTCACGTCCATAATCGAGAAACATATCCTTATTTCACTAAGGATAATTCTGACCGCTGTCCAATGATCTACTCCTAGATCACTATTGTACTCCCTTGCCAAACTCAGTGGTAGGGCATACAATAGATCTGGTATACAGCATGGCATACTTTATAGAACCTCTGACTGAGGCATAGGGAATGACTTTCATTCTCTTTCTATTTTCTACCATGGTCGGGCTTTGAGTCTTACTCAAGTTCACACCTTGTAACACAGGCAAGAACTCTTTCTTTGACTGTTCCATTTTGAACTACTTCAAAATCTAGTCAAGGTATGTACTCATTGAAAAACTTATCAAGCATCTTGATCTATCTCTATAGATCTTGAAGCTCAATATGTAAGCAGCTTCACCGAAGTCTTTCTTTGAAAAACTCCTTTCAAACACTCCTTTTATGCTTTACAGAATAATTCTACATTATTTCCGATCAACAATATGTCATTCACATATACTTATCAGAAATGTTGTAGTGCTCCCACTCACTTTCTCGTAAATACAGGCTTCACCGCAAGTCTGTATAAAACTATATGCTTTGATCAACTCATCAAAGCGTATATTCCAACTCCGAGATGCTTGCACCAGTCCACAGATGGATTGCTTGAGTTTGCACATTTTGTTAGCACCTTTCGGATTGACAAAACCTTATGGTTGCATCGTATACAACTCTTCTTTAGTAAATCCATTAAGGAATGTAGTTTTGTTTATCCATTTGCCAGATTTCATAAAACGCGGCAATTGCTAACATGATTCGGACAGACTTAAGCATAGATACGAGTGAGAAACTCTCATCGTAGTCAACACCTTGAACTTGTCGAAAACCTTTTGCAACAATTCCAGCTTTGTAGATAGTAACACTACTATCAGCGTCCATCTTCCTCTTGAAGATCCATTTATTCTCAATTGCTTGCCGATCATCGGGCAAGTCAACCAAAGTCCATACTTTGTTCTCATACATGGATCCTATCTCAGATTTCATGGCTTCAAGCCACTTTGCGGAATCTGGGCTCACCATCGCTTCTTCATAGTTCGTAGGTTCATCATGATCTAGTAGCATGACTTCCAGAACAGGATTACCGTACCACTCTGGTGCGGATCTTACTCTGGTTGATCTACGAGGTTCAGGAGTATCTTGATCTGCAGTTTCATGATCATTATCATTAGCTTCCTCACTAATTGGTGTAGGTGTCACTGAACAGTTTTCTGTGATGTACTACTTTCCAGTAAGGGAGCAGGTACAGTTACCTCGTCAAGTTCTACTTTCCTCCCACTCACTTCTTTCGAGAGAAACTCCTTCTCCAGAAAGTTTCCGAATTTAGCAACAAAAGTCTTGCCTTCGGATCTGTGATAGAAGGTGTATCCAATAGTTTCCTTTGGATATCCTATGAAGACGCACTTCTCTGATTTGAGTTTGAGCTTATCAGGATGAAACTTTTTCATATAAGCATCGCAACCCCAAACTTTAAGAAACGACAGCTTAGGTTTCATGCCAAACCATAGTTCACATGGTGTCGTCTCAACGGATTTAGATGGTGCCCTATTTAACGTGAATGCAGTTGTCTCTAATGCATAACCCCAAAACAATAGTGGCAGATCGGTAAGAGACATCATAGATTGCACTATATCCAATAAAGTACGATTATGATGTTCGGACACACCATTACACTATGGTGTTCCAGGTGGCGTGAGTAGTGAAACTATTCCACATTGTTTTAATTGAAGACCAAACTCGTAACTCAAATACTCTTCTCTATGATCAGATCGTTTATTTTCTTGTTACGATGATTTTTCACTTCACTCTGAAATTCTTTGAACTTTTCAAATGTTTCAGACTTATGTTTCATCAAGTAGATATACTTATATCTGCTCAAATCATCTATGAAGAGTAGAAAATAATGATACCTGTCGCGAGCCTCAATATTCATCGGACCACATACATCAGTATGTATGATTTCCAACAAATCTGTTGCTCGCTCCATTGTTCCGAAGAACAGGGTCTTAGTCATCTTTCCCATGAGGCATGGTTCGCAAGCATCAACTGATTCATAATCAAGTGATTCCAAAAGCCCATCAGCATGGAGTTTCTTCATGCGCTTTACACCAATATGACCTAAACGGCAGTGCTACAAATAAGTTGCACCATCATTATTAACTTTGCATCTTTTGGTTTCAATATTATGATTATGTGTATCACTACGATCGAGATCCAATGAACTATTTTCATTGGGTGTGTAACCATATAAGGTTTTATTCATGTAAACAGAACAACATTTTATTCTCTTACTTAAATGAATAACCGTATTACAATAAACATGATCAAATCATATTCATGCTCAACGCAAACACCAAATAACACTTATTTAGGTTCAATACTAATCCCGAAATTATAGGGAGTGTGTGATGATGATCATATCAATCTTGGAACCACTTCCAACACACATCGTCACTTCACCCTTAACTAGTCTCTGTTTATTTTGCAACTCCCGTTTCGAGTTACTAATCTTAGCAACTGAACTAGTATCAAATACTGAGGGTTTGCTATAAACACTAGTAAAGTACACATCAATAACATGTATATCAAATATACTTATGTTCACTTTGCCATCCTTCTTATCTGCCAAATACTTGGGGTAGATCCGCTTCCAGTGACCAGTCCCTTTCATTAGAAGCACTTAGTCTCAGGCTTAGGACCAGACTTGGGCTTCTTCACTTGAGCAGCAACTAGCTTGCTGTTCTCCTTGAAGTTCCCCTTCTTCCCTCTGCCCTTTTTCTTGAAACTAGCGATCTTGTCAACCATCAACACTTGATGTTTTTCTTGATTTCTACCTTCGTTGATTTCAGCATCACGAAGAGCTTGGGAGTTGTTTCCGTTATCCCTTGCATATTATAGTTCATCACGAAGTTCTACTAACTTGGTGATGGTAACTAGAGAATTCTGTTAATCACTATCTTATATGGAAGATTAACTCCCACTTGATTCAAGCGATTGTAGTACCCAGACAATCTGAGCACATGCTCACTAGTTGAGCGATTCTCCTCCATCTTTTAGCTATAGAACTTGTTGGAGATTTCATATCTCTCAACTCGGGTATTTGCTTGAAATATTAACTTCAATTCCTGGAACATCTCATATGGTCCATGACGTTCAAAACGTCTTTGAAGTCCCGATTCTAAGCCGTTAAGCATGGTGCACTTAAACTATCAAGTAGTCATCATATTGAGCTAGCTAAACGTTCATAACGTCTGCATCTGCTCCTGCAATAGGTCTGTCACCTAGCGGTGCATCAAGGACATAATTATTCTGTGCAGCAATAAGGATAAACCTCAGATCACGGATCCAATCCGCATCTTTGCTACTAACATCTTTCAACACAATTTTCTCTAGGAACATATCAAAATAAGCATATGAAAGCAACAACGCGAGCTATTGATCTACAACATAGATATGCTAATACTACCAGGACTAAGTTCATGATAAATTAAAGTTCAATTAATCATATTACTTAAGAACTCCCACTTAGATAGACATCCCTCTAATCCTCTAAGTGATCACGTGATCCAAATCAACTAAACCATGTCCGATCATCACGTGAGATGGAGTAGTTTCATCGGTGAACATCATTATGTTGATCATATCTACTATATGATTCACGCTCGACCTTTCGGTCTCCGTGTTCCGAGGCCATATCTGTATATGCTTGGCTCGTCAAGTATAACCTGAGTATTCTGCGTGCGCAACTGTTTTGCACCCGTTGTATTTGAACGTAGAGCCTATCACACCCGATCATCACGTGGTGTCTCAGCACGAAGAACTTTCGCAACGGTGCATACTCAGGGAGAACACTTCTTGATAATTTAGTGAGAGATCATCTTATAATGCTACCGTCAATCAAAGCAAGATAAGATGCATAAAAAGATAAACATCACATGCAATCAATATAAGTGATATGATATGGCCATCATCATCTTGTGCTTGTGATCTCCATCTCTGAAACACCGTCATGATCACCATCGTCACCGGCGCGACACCTTGATCTCCATCGTAGCATCGTTGTCGTCTCGCCAATCTTATGCTTCCACGACTATCACTACCGTTTAGTAATAAAGTAAAGCATTACATCGCGATTGCATTGCATACAATAAAGCGACAACCATATGGCTCCTGCCAGTTGCCGATAACTCGGTTACAAAACATGATCATCTCATACAATAAAATTCAGCATCATGCCTTGACCATATCACATCACAACATGCCCTGCAAAAACAAGTTAGACGTCCTCTACTTTGTTGTTGCAAGTTTTACGTGGCTGCTACGGGCTTAAGTAAGAACCAATCTCACCTACGCATCAAAACCACAACGATAGTTTGTCAAATAGACTCCGTTTTAACCTTCTCAAGGACCGGGCGTAGCCATACTTGGTTCAACTAAAGTTGGGGAGACAGTCGCCCGCAAGCCATCTCTGTGCAAAGCACGTCGAGGGAACCGGTCTCGCGTAAGCGTACGTGTAAGGTTGGTCCGGGTCGTCTCGTCCAACAATACCGCCGAACCAAAGTATGACATGCTGGTAGGCAGTATGACTTGTATCGTCCACAACTCACTTGTGTTCTACTCGTGCATATAACATCAACATAAATAACCTAGGCTCTGATACCACTGTTCGGGAACGTAGTAATTTCAAAAAATTTCCTATGCACACGCAAGATCATGTGATGCATAGCAACGAGGGGGAGAGTGTTGTCTACGTACCCAATGCAGACCGACTGCGGAAGCGATCACACAACGTAGAGGAAGTAGTCGTACGTCTTCCCGATCCGACCGATCCAAGCACCGTTACTCCGGCACCTCTGAGTTCTTAGCACACGTACAGCTCGATGACGATCCCCGGGCTCCGATCCAGCAAAGCTTTGGGGAGGAATTCCGCCAGCACGACGGCGTGGTGACGATCTTGATGTTCTACTGTCGCAGGGCTTCGCCTAAGCACCGCTACAATATGACCGAGGTGGAATATGGTGGCAGGGGGCACCGCACACGGCTAAGGAACGATCACGTGGATCAACTTGTGTGTCTATGGGGTGCCCCTTGCCTCAGTATATAAAGGATGGAGGAGGAGGAGGCCGGCCAGGCCTTGGTGCGGGCAGGATGGGAGTCTCTAGGATTCAAGTCTAGTAGGAGTCATCAAGAGGGGAGGGGAGAAGGAGTGGAGGGTAGAAAGTGGCGGCCCTTTTCCTAGTCCAATTCGGACTAGGGTAGGGGGCGCAGCAGCTTTTTCTCTTCCACTAAAGCCATCAAGCCAATTACTTCTCCCGTAACTACCGGTTACTCCGAAAAATACCCGAATCACCCGGAACACTTCCGATGTCCAAACATAGGCTTCCAATATATCAATCTTTATGTCTCGACCATTTCGAGACTCCTCGTCATGTCCGTGATCACATCCGGGACTCCGAACAACCTTCGGTACATCAAAATGCATAAACTCATAATAACTGTCATCGTAACGTTAAGCGTGCGGACCCTACGGTTCGAGAACAATGTAGACATGACCGAGACACGTCTCCGGTCAATAACCAATAGCGGGACCTGGATGCCCATATTGGCTCCTACATATTCTACGAAGATCTTTATCGGTCAGACCGCATAACAACATACGTTGTTCCCTTTGTCATCGGTATGTTACTTGCCTGAGATTCGATCGTCGGTATCCAATACCTAGTTCAATCTCGTTACCGGAAAGTCTCTTTACTCGTTCCGTAATACATCATCTCACAACTAACATATTAGTTGCAATGCTTGCAAGGCTTATGTGATGTGCATTACCGAGAGGGCCCAGAGATACCTCTCCGACAATCGGAGTGACAAATCCTAATCTCGAAATACGCCAACCCAACATCTACCTTTGGAGACCACCTGTAATGCTCCTTTATAATCACCCAGTTACGTTGTGACGTTTGGTAGCACCCAAAGTGTTCCTCCGGCAAACGGGAGTTGCATAATCTCATAGTCACAGGAACATGTATAAGTCATGAAGGAAGCAATAGCAACATACTAAACGATCGGGTGCTAAGCTAATGGAATGGGTCATGTCAATGAGATCATTCAACTAATGATGTGACCTCGTTAATCAAATAACAACACTTTGTTCATGGTTAGGAAACATAACCATCTTTGATTAACGAGCTAGTCAAGTAGAGGCATACTAGTGACACTCTGTTTGTCTATGTATTCACACATGTATTATGTTTCCGATTAATACAATTCTAGCATGAATAATAAACATTTATCATGAAATAAGGAAATAAATAATAACTTTATTATTGCCTCTAGGGCATATTTCCTTCAGAAGCTGGCGCCCAAGGAGCCCTTAGGAGGAAGATAACAGAGAAGTCCTTTACCTGATGGGCCGGATAAAAGCGTTGGCTCAATCAGGATTGACAATAATCGAGGTTATGTCAATATGTATAATGTGGGGGTGCAACCACTTCAATATCGAGGGCACCCCATGTGGCACTTTAACGGGGAAGATGATGCCACCCACTGTGGGCGTAAGGGACCGGACTCCGCTGCTGCTGTAGCAAAAATTCTGTCCGAGTTGTTCAAGGGAGAGGAAGAGGAGTTCATCCGTATTAAGCCACGGGATGGATTCTCCATGTACAACCCTCCAAGCTGGTTGAGCTGTCACTTTTTACTCCCAACCTTCCCGCATTCTTCGTCATAAATACTCACCTTGTCGTTTAATGGCAGGAACTGCGAAAAGCTGTAAGGAAGGTCAACAGCCCACCTCCACAATCGGAGGACCCTGACTGGGCCCTCGATCCCAGACTCGAAGAGGATCCGGACATATTTGTGGAGCTGATAAACAGGACATTCTATCAATTGAGCTGTGATGACGCCATGGTGGCCATCACGGCCGACTATCCTGGGCTACTCCCTGCATCGCATGTAAGAAAAACCGGAGTCCCAACTTCTGAAAAGGATCCCCTTTTATGCACTTCACCTACCGTACACATATGGTGTTTTACAGGGAAGGCCCTCGGGACGCCATGCCAAACCCGCAGTGACTCACCAACGAGGGACACCGAAGCCGGGTAGGCCAAAGAGGAAGGCGGTCAGGACTGAGACGCTGGCGCAGAGGTATGATACAGAACCTTGCCCCGTGGTTGTCGTCTTTCTTAAAATATAATGATGTCCATGTTTCCTAGTAGGAAAAACGCTCACCGGACTATATCCGGAGAGGTTGCCGATCACGCCTCCACTAGTCAGGCTCCAGGGCCGGACATAGAGGTGGAAGCTAACACGGGGTGAACGCCGGATGCTCCTCCTACAGAGGATGTGGTTAGACTATCCTCTACAAGTTCCAAAGTGGAAAGTGCCATGAATCACAGGCATTGTTGGGCCGTACTTCGTGACGCTTGTTTCTCCCAAGAGGCGTTCGATGCCTTCAACTCAGGAGATGCATACATCCGTGCCGCTCAAAACGGTCTTGCCAGAGCCACGGACCAGTATGTAAAGGATATACAGGTAAGAAAATCTAACGATCATACATATCAGTAGCCCCTGAGACTTGAAACAGTTGACACAACTGATTTAAGGATCATTATTTGTGCAGGTTCTTACAGAGAAGAATACCCAATTGTCTCAAGAGCTGGAAGAGTGCAAAGCCCAGCTACGGGCCGCGGTTTCCGCGTTGAAGGAGTCCGAGAAGGCCCCCTCTGGTAACACTTGTTTCCATTGCAAAGAATGACAGGTACCAGATAGTATGTGGCATGCATGCAAATCTATAAATAGATGTTCCAGATGACTCCGGAGTGAATCCGTAGGCCGTGCCGGAGAATGCGGAACGTGCTAATCGACAGCTAAATGTTGGCGAGCGCGTGCTTACGCGGGTCAGGCAGGAGAAAAATAATCTCCAGGACACCATTATCCAGCTGGGCATGGAACTGAAAGATGTCCGAGCCCAGCTTGCGGACTCCGTGAAGGAAAATAGGCGGCTTCAACGCGACATTTTCAGTAAGTGCTTGAACGAACTTTTGAAAGAGTTCGGCAAAGAAGCCGGCTAACAGAGTTATGTCTGCAGGTATGTTGACGGGTCGTCCCACGGAGGAGATGCCCGGGTCTGCAGGTGATCTTCTACCAGAGCTCTCACAACTGCATGAACAAGTTCGGCAGGTGATGCAGGGCATTGCCCAAGCCTTGTGGCCATCCGCGTCCCCGCCAGGAGGCATGGGGGAGCTTACAGAGAAGCTCAAGGGTGCGCGGCGGCGCTTCCGATTATGGAAGATATCAGCCTGCCGACAAGGTGCAAGGGAAGCCTGGGCCATGGTGAAGACGTGATATACCAAAGCTGACCCAAACCACATGGCTGAGGTCGGACCTGTGGGGCCCGATGGGAAAGAGATCCCCGTCAGTTTGGTGTATGACCAAGTGGAATTAGCCGCAAAGTATTCCCAACAGGATTGTAGGCTAGACAGCCTGTTGGATGGTATAGAAGAAGAATTTAATCAGTCCTAGTGACTGTGTATTCGAGTGACATATATAATGTCCCTAGCCGGATTGTAAGTCATTTATCATGGCGGACCTTTTCGCTTCGACCTCTGGACCCGATAGTCCGGAGTGTATCCGAATACCCTCTCGGTTATGTAAAAACCAGGGTATGCGTGGAAACCAGACATAGGGGTCATAAGTGTTTGAACAGACAAGTACCCAACTAGCTATGTTATATTACATGGATAGTAAGAAACATCTTCCAGGGAGAATAGTTCCGTTAAGGGTTCCTTTCCCTGGGTACGCATGCCCTAATGTGCATGTCCGAACTGCGAAAAGAGACGTAGGCTATAAACATTTGGGGGCATGTATCAAAATAAATAAAAGTCATCTTTTGTTCACCGACCGAATATTCCCTTAAGAACGCTTGCTTTCGGCTTCACCCAGTCTGAGGTACACATCTGGCTGACCCGGCAGTAACAATCGCAGAGGTGCTCCCCTTATGCCCTAGCCGAATTAACAGGAACGTAGGGCATAAATACAAGAGCCAGGCAACCCAGCTTGCCCAAAACTTAAGTCATATCGATGCATATAATGGCGAAAAAAGGTACATGCGGAAGAATAACACATGTGTGGGGCATAAAGCCCAGAAAAATAGTTATATTAAGCTTCTGTATAAGAAGCCCCTAGGTATAATGAGCGCGGTTTAGTGCGTCAAGATTGTGTAGTCAAGACACAAGTTAGCCTTTTAAGGCCTTGAGGAGAAGAAAAAGGAAGATAGAAAAGACAGATAACGGATATGCAAAAAATTGACGGGGGTAAGGAGACGAACATAGAGTCTGGCACTAGGCGTAGAATCTTCGGAGTCTGGCTGCGTTCCATGGGTTTGGCTCGAGTCGACTGTCCGATGCATCCCGCAGACGGTACGCTCCACTGGTCATAACTTGGTCAATAATGAAGGGACCTTCCCATTTGGGCTTGAGCTTGTTCTTTTTCTTCTCCGGCAGGCGTAGAACTAGTTCACCAACGTTATAGGTTTTGGCCCGTACTTCTCTGCTTTGATACCTTCGAGCCTGTTGCTGATAGAATGCGGAACGGGCTTTTGCCACATCGCGCTCCTCCTCCAGGGCGTCCCAACTGTCCTGCCGATCGAGCTCGGCCTCTTTTTCTTCGTACATGCGTACTCGAGGTGAGTCATGAATTATGTCGCAAGGCAGAACCGCCTCTGCGCCGTACACCATAAAAACAGTGTGTATCCAGTAGTGCGATTCGGCGTGGTCCGCAGCCCCCATAGTACGGAGTCGAGATCCTCTACCCAGTGCGTTTTTGATTCCTTTAAGGACCGCACTAATCTAGGTTTGATGCCGCTCATCATAAGACCATTTTCTTGCTCAACTTGACCGTTAGTTTGTGGGTGATAGACAGAAGCATAATCGAGCTTGATGCCCATGTTGCTGCACCAAAGTTTTACCTCGTCGACTGTAAAGTTCGTGCCGTTGTCAGTGATGATGCTGTGGGGGATGCCATAACGGTGTACAACCCCAGATATGAAGTCTATCACCGGTCCGGATTCAGCCGTTTTAACGGGTTTGGCTTCTATCCATTTGGTGAATTTATCCACCATGACCAGTAAGTATTTTTTCTTATGGGTTCCCCCTTTAAGGGGTCCGACCATATCAAGCCCCCAGACCGCAAAGGGCCAAGTAATGAGGATTGTTTGGAGAGCGGTAGGCGGCATATGGCTTTGGTTTGCAAAAAGCTGGCAACCGACACAATGTTGGACCAGATAATGTGCATCTGCTCGGGCCGTCGGCCAATAGAAACATGTACGGAAGGCCTTGCTTACAAGGGCCCAGGCTGCGGCGTGATGGCCGCCGAGTCCAGCATGGATTTCTGCCAAAAGCTTCCGCCCTTCCTCTTCGGAGATGCACCTTTGAAGGACAGCGGTAGTGCTTTTCTTTATAAAGCTCTCCCTCGTGGACCTTGTAGGCTTTAGATCGCCGCACTATGCAGCGTGCCTCATTTTGGTCCTCGGGTAGTTCCTGCCTAGTTAGGTAGGCCAGGAATGGTTCTGTCCATGGGGCGATGACGGCCATTATCATGTGGGCTGAAGGTGTTATTTCGATGGTAGAGCCTCCGATTTGTGTCAGAGTGTTCGCTATCTAGTGTTGTGGCCGGGTCCGGACTATTGTTACCGGTGTCCCCTTCCCATACCACGGATGGCTTAAACAGCTTTTCCAGGAAGATGTTAGGTGGGACAGGGTCGCGCTTAGCGCCGATGCGGGCGAGGATAACCGCCGCCTGATTGTTTTCCTGAGCCAAATGGTGGATTCAAGCCCCTCGAACCGAGCTGACATTTTGAGGACGGCGTTGTGATATGCCGCCATTTTCAGATCCTTGGCACCGAAGTCTCCATTTATTTGAGATATTGCGAGGTTTGAGTCCCCACGCACCTCCAGGCGTTGAATGCCCATGGAAACTGCCATCCGAAGACCGTGTAATAGGGCCTCGTATTTAGCTGCGTTGTTGGAGTCTGTGTATAGTATTTGGAGTACGTATTGGACTATATCTCCGGTGGGGGACGTCAAGACGACGCCAGCCCCCAGACCAGCCAGCATTTTAGAGCTGTTAAAGTGCATGATCCAATTGGAGTATGCGCCGTACTCTTTAGGGAGTTCGGCTTCTATCCATTCAGCGACGAAATCGGCCAGTACTTGCGACTTAATGGCTCATCGTGGTCTATATGTTATGTCGAACAGGAGGAGCTCGATAGCCCATTTGGCAATCCAGCCCGTGGCATCGCGGTTGTTTATTATGTCGTTGAGTGGTACTTCTGAGGCCACCGTAATTGAACACTCTTGAAAGTAGTGTCGTAATTTTTGGGATGCCATGAATACCGCGTATGCTATCTTTTGATAATGTGGGTACCGTGATTTTCATGGAGTGAGGACAGTGGATACATAATATACCGGCTTTTTAAGTGGGAATTTATGTCCGTCCGTCTCTCGTTCGATGATGAGCACTGCGCTTACAACTTGGTGAGTTGCCGCTATATATAACAGCATTGATTCACCGACATTTGGCGCGGCCAAGATTGGGTTGGTGGCCAAGATGGCTTTTATTTCTTCCAATCCGGCCGTGGCTGCGTCCATCCACTTGAAGTGTTCGGTGCGCCGAAGAAGGCGATAAAGGGGGAGTGCCTTTTCTCCTAATCGGGAGATAAAGCGGCTTAAGGCCGCCACACATCCAGTTAACTTCTGGATTTGCTTGAGTTCAGTTGGGATAGCCAACTGTGACACAGCTCGGATTTTGGCCGGATTTGCTTCAATTCCTCTATTGGAGACGATGAAGCCCGGGAGCTTTCCGACGGGTACGCTGAAAATGCATTTTTCCGGATTGAGCTTAATGTCGTATGTTCGGAGATTGTCGAACGTGAGCCTCAAGTCGTCTATTAAGGAGTCGACGTGTCTGGTTTTAACGACCACATCGTCTACATATGCCTCCACTGTTTTGCCGATCTGCTTTCCCAGACATGTCTGAATCATGCGCTGATACGTTGCGCCGGCGTTTTTGAGCCCGAAGGGCATTGTGTTAAAACAGAAGGGGCCATATGGAGTGATAAATGCCGTTGCGGCTTGATCAGACTCCGCCATCTTAATTTGGTGGTAACCGGAGTATGCGTCGAGGATGCACAATGAGTCGTGTCCTGCGGTAGCGTCGATAATTTGATCGATGCGAGGGAGGGGGAAGGGATCCTTTGGGCAAGCCTTATTAAGGTCCTTGAAGTCGATGCATAGGCGCCAGGATTTGTCCTTCTTCGGTACCATCACCAGGTTTGCTAGCCAGTTCGGATGCTTTATCTCTCTAATGAATCCGACCTCCAGTAACTTGGCTAGCTCCTCTCCCATGGCTTGTATCTTAGGTTCGGAGAAACGCCGAAGAGTCTGCTTGACCAGCTTGAATCCCTTTAGAATGTTAGGGCTATGCTCGGCCAGCCTGCGTGGGATTCCTGGCATTTCTGAAGGATGCCAGGCGAATATGTCCCAATTCTCGCACAGGAACTCCCGTAGTGCGGCGTCTACAGCGGGGTTTAACTGTGCCCCGATGGATGTTGTTTTTGTGGGGTCCGTTGGATGGACTTGGAATTTGACTATTTCATCCGCTAGTTTAAAAGAGGTGGACTTGGATCTTTTGTCTAGTATCACGTCATCCTTGTCCACTATGGAGCGCAGTGCGGTTAATTCCTCCGCCACAAGGGCTTCGGATAATGCCTCGAGGGCCAGTGCGGCTGTTTTGTTCTCGGTGCGGAGTTCTATGTCCGAATCACTAGCTAGAGTGATGATTCCATTGGGCCCGGGCATTTTGAGCTTCATGTACCCGTAATGGGGTATGGCTTGGAAGATCATGAATGCCTCCCTCCCTAGAAGGGCGTGGTATCCGCTACTGAATGGGGCCACTTGGAATGTAATTTCTTCGGACATGTAATTCTCCGGAGTGCTGAATACCACATCTAGTGTGATTTTCCCAGCGCAACCTGCCTCCCGACTAGGGATGATTCCTCGGAAGGTCGTGCTGCTTTGCTCAATACGGTTTCTGTCTATTTCCATTTTTTGAAGAGTCTCCTCATAAATGAGGTTTAATCCGCTGCCGCCGTCCATGAGCACTTTAGTGAGCCGAAAGCTGTCCACAATTGGACTGAGGACCAAGGCGGCTGGTGCTCGGGCTGTTCAGAATTTAGGTTTATCACTGGCATTGAAGGTGATAGCCGTGTCGCTCCATGGATTTATTGTTGCCACGTGGCAGACTTTGGCAAGGCTGCGGAGTGCTCGCTTACGCCTATTATTTGAGGCGAATGTCTCGAAGACTGTCAATACTATATTGTTATCCACGGGATGGTGCTCTGAGGTGTTTTGGATGAGGAGATCCTCACCGCTCTTAGCCACCTGCCGGAGTACCCAACATGCTCTAAGGTTGTGTGTTGGTATGGTATCCGCTGTACTATGAATTTTGCAGGGCCCGTTAAGCCATCCCTCCAATACGGTTCCACGCCCTGTAGTGGGCTTTTGCTTCTTTGTAATTGAGTCGGGCGACTTATGAGACTGCACCCTTTTAGTTCGGACTGGGGGTTTTGTCAGAGCCGGATTATCCCAAAAAAATTGGGTTTTCCAGGCGCTTTCCATCGCACAGTACTTCCGTACTATGGCCGCCAAGTCAGCGAAGTGTGCTATGTCACGGTGACTTATGGCGTTGAGGATTCCCTTGTCCGTGCAATTGTTGCAAAAGAACGAAATTGCGTCTTCCTTGCGACAGTCCTTGACCTTGTTCATTACGAGGAATCTGGCCCAATAGTGATGTAATGTCTCTTGGGGCTCTTGCCTAATGTGGGAAAGATCGTTTGTATCTGGGTGGGTGGGTGGATTTAAGTCCAGACCTTGACCCAATCTGAGACCCCGGGGCGGGGGAGTTTCCGATCTTGGAAGTTCGGGCTCCGGGATGTTGCCCCGCAGGTTCGGTATGCAGCCTGATTCTAGGTTTAGGGTTAGGGCGATGTCCTCCCGTCGGCGGGTATCCGGCTCGGAGAGCTCGGGAATCCGGACATAGTTCGTCCTCAGGATAGAGGGAGAATCGCCGCATTGCTCCTCCACCACCGCTATCTGATGGGTGACCGGCGGAGAGTTAATCTCCCTTTGGTCGGGTTTAAGCCCAATCTGATTGTAGTCTGTAGCGACTCCCAGAGCGGCGATGCGATCTAAGAGCTCATTCAAATAGGAGAGCTCCATTGGATCCATCTGCTCGGTGAATTTCGAGCCGATATGGAGGCTATTTTCGATGACCCGAGAAGTCATCGTCGGCGCAGTGGCCGAGCGGGCGGTCATGACAAAGCTGCCTAGTCGGAGAGTTTGTCCTACAGCTAGGGCTCCCCTAGAGGTGATGTTGTCCTTGACAACGAGACGAGCCATCCCTCCTTATGATGATGACACAGTGGAACTCTCAATGAAAGCACCAATGTCGGTGTCAAAACCGGTGGATCTCGAGTAGGGGGTCCCGAACTGTGCGTCTAAGGCGGATGGTAACAGGAGGCAGGGGACACGATGTTTACCCAGGTTCGGGCCCTCTTGATGGAGGTAATACCCTACGTCATTCTTGATTGATCTTGATGATATGAGTATTACAAGAGTTGATCTACCACGAGATCGTAGAGGCTAAACCCTAGAAGCTAGCCTATGGTATGATTGTATGTTGTCCTACAAACTAAACCCTCCGGTTTATATAGACACCGGAGGGGGCTAGGGTTACACAAAGTCGGTTACAAGGGAGGAGATCTACATATCCGTATTGCCAAGCTTGCCTTCCACGCCAAGGAGAGTCCCATCCGGACACAGGACGAAGTCTTCAATCTTGTATCTTCATAGTCCAACAGTCCGGCCAAAGGATATAGTCCGGTTGTCCGGAGACCCCCTAATCCAGGACTTCCTCACCTGTCATTTCACTTAAAATAGGAGATCACTGTTATCATGGTTTATGTGACATGGGTGCTAGTGTGAGTGCTATTCCTTAAACTTTATATCAAGACATAGATGTTACTATTAAACTTGCTAATAGAGACACAATATCACCTTGTGGGATTATTAGAGATGTTGAAGTCGTGTGTGGGAAAATAAAATACCCTACTGATTTTCTTGTTCTTGGTTCCCCACAAGATGAATTTCGTCCCATTATCTTTGGTAGACCTTTCTTGAACACAGTTAATGCTAAGATAGATTGCAAGAAACAAACTGTCGGTGTTAGCTTTGGTGATGAGTCTCATGATTTTAATTTTTCCAAGTTTAGTAGAAATCATCATGAAAAAGAATTGCGTAGTAAGGATGAATTAATTGGTCTTGCTTCTATTGCTGTACCACCTACTGATCCTTTAGAACAATACTTGCTAGATCATGATAATGATTTTCATATGCATGAAAGAAATGACATACATAAGATTTTCTTTGAACAACGTCCTCTACTTAAACACAATTTGCCTATTGAAACTCTAGGAGGTACTCCTCCACCTAAAGGTGATCCTGTGTTTGAACTAACACAATTGCCAGACACTTTGAAATATGCTTATCTTGATGAAAAGAAAATATATCCTATTATTATCAGTGCTATCCTTTCAGAGCATGAAGAAGAAAGATTACTGAAAGTTCTAAGGAAGCACCGAGCTGCTATTGGATATACTCTTGATGATTTAAAGGGCATTAGTCCCACTCTATGTTAGCAAAAAAATTAATATGGAACTTGATGCTAAACCAGTTGTTGATCACCAACGTTGGCTAAATCCGAAGATGAAAGAGGTGGTAAGAACGGAAATATTAAAACTTCTGGAAGCATGTATAATCTATCCTATAGCTGATAGTAGATGGGTAAGTCATGTTCATTGTGTCCCTAAGAAAGGAGGTATAACTGTTGTTCCTAATGATAAGAATGAACTTATTCCACAAAGAATTGTTACAGTCTATAGAATGGTAATTGATTTCAGAAAATTAAATAAAGCAACTAGAAAAGACCATTACCCTTTGCCTTTTATTAATCAAATGCTTGAAAGATTATCTAAGCACACACACTTTTGCTTCCTGATGGATATTCTGGCTTTTCACAAATACCTATTTCTCAACCTGATCAAGAAAAGACCACTTTTACTTGTCCTTTTGGAACTTATGCTTATAGACGTATGCCTTTTGATTTATGTAATGCACCTGCTACCTTTCAAAGATGTATGACTGCTATATTCTCTAACTTCTGTGAGAATATTGTTGAGGTTTTCATGGATGACTTTTCTGTTTATGGGAAGCCTTTTGATGATTGTTTGAGCAATCTTGATTGAGTTATGCAGAGATGTGAACAAACAAATCTTGTCTTGAATTGGGAGAAGTGCCACTTTATGGTTAATGAAGGCATTGTCTTGGGTCATAAAATTTCTGAAAGAGGTATCGAAGTGGACCAAGCTAAGGTTAAAATGCCATGTCCTAAGGACATAAAAGGTATTCGTAGTGTCCTAGGTCATGCTGGTTTCTATAGGAGGTTTATCAAAGACTTTTCTAAAATTTCTAGGCCTCTCACTAAACTTTTGCAAAAGGATGTCCCTTTTGTTTTTGATGATGATTGTTTAGAAGCCTTTGAAACACTCAAGAAATCTTTAACCTCTGCACCTATTGTCCAACCACCTGATTGGAACTTGCCTTTTGAAATTATGTGTGATGCTAGTGATTATGCTGTGGGTGTTGTTCTGGGACAAAGAGTTGATAAGAAATTGAATGTTATACATTATGCTACTAAAACTCTAGAAAGTTCTCAAAGAAATTATGCTACTACTGAAAAGGAATTCTTAGCAGTGGTGTTTGCTTGTGATAAATTTAGACCTTATATTGTTGATTCCAAAGTAACTATTCACACAGACCATGCTGCTATTAAATATCTTATGGAAAAGAAAGATGCTAAACCTAGACTTATTCATTGGGTTCTCTTGTTGCAAGAATTTGATTTACATATCATTGATAGAAAAGGAGCTGAGAACCCCGTAGCCGATAACTTGTCTAGGCTTGAAAATGTGCTTGATGACCCACTACCTATTGATGATAGTTTTCCTGATGAAATGTTAGTTGCAATAAATGTCGCTCATAGCACTCCTTGGTATGCTGACTACGCTAATTACATTGTTTCTAAATATATACCTCCTAGCTTTACTTACCAACAAAAGAAAAAATTCTTCTATGATTGAAGACATTACTTTTGGTATGACACACATCTTAATAAAGGAGTAGATGGTATTGTCAGACGTTGTGTACCTGAGCATGAACAGGGACAAATGCTACGAAAATGTCACCCCGAACCGTATGGAGGGCATCATAAGGTTTCGCAATCTGGATTTTATTGGCCTACTCTCTTCAAGGATGCTCGTAAGTATGTCTCATCTTGTGATGAATGCCAAAGAATAGGTAATATCGGTAAGCGTCAAGAAATGCCTATGAATTATTCACTTGTTGTTGAACCATTTGATGTTTGAGAATTTGATTACATCGGACCTTTTCCTTCCTCTAATAGGTATACACATATTTTGGTTGTTGTTGATTATATTACTAAATGGGTAGAAGCTATTCCAACTAGTAGTGTTGATCACAACACCTCTATTAAAATGCTTAAGGAAGTTATTTTCGCAATGTTTAGAGTCCCTAGATATTTAATGACTAATGGTGGTTCACACTTTATTCATGGTGCTTTCCGTAAAATGCTTGCCAACTATGATGTTAACCATAGAATTGCATCACCCTGTCATCCTCAGTCTAGTGGTCAAGTTGAGCTTAGCAATAGAGAAATAAAATTAATTTTGCAAAAGACTGTCAATAGGTCCGGGAAGAATTGGTCTAAGAAATTAGATGATGCACTTTGGGCTTATTGAATAGCTTATAAAAATCCTATGGGTATGTCTCCCTATAAAATGGTTTACGGAAAAGCTTGTCATTTGCCTCTTGAGTTAGAACATAAAGCATTTTGGGCAATTAAAGAGCTCAATTATAATTTCAAGCTTGTCGGTAAAAAGAGGCTATTTGACATAAGCTCATTAGATGAATGGAGAACCCAAGCTTATGAAAATTCAAAACTATTCAAAGAAAAAGTTAAAAGATGGCATGACAAAAGAATCCAAAAACGTGAGTTTAAAGTTGGAAAATATGTTCTTTTGTACAACTCTCGTTTTAGATTCTTTACAGGAAAACTCCTCTCAAAATGGGAAGGCCCATATGTCATCGAGGAGGTTTATCGGTCTGGAGCCATCAAAATAAATAATTCCGAAGGTACTAACCCGAAGGTTGTCAATGGACAACGAATGAAGCATTATATCTCAAGTACGCCTATTAATGTTGAAAGTAATATTATCCAAACTTTGACACCGGAAGAACACATAAAAGAGTCCTTCCGGAACACTCCAGAATCGTGAAAATAAGGAGGTACGTGATACGGTAAGTAAACGGCCTCCGAAAAATCCGCAAAAATATTTTTTATTAGTTTTGGAATATTTTAGAATTTTGGAAATAAAGAAACTTCCAGGAAGCGTCCCCTGGTGGGCACAAGACATCAGGGCGCGCCAGGCATGCCTGGCATGCCCAGGTGGGTTGTGCCCACCTGGGACACCTTCCGGACTCCGTTTTTCTACCATGTACTTGTCCCCCAAGATAAAAAATCTATATATACTTCCCGAACCTGTTGATCACCGTATAGCAAAGAAATACTCTGTTCTCTTTTCTTGCTATTTCCGATCAGATTTATCAAGCCAGGCATCATGTCTTCTTGCTCCTCCAACAACATGGAAGAAGATGCTTGGCTGATGAAGATCGAGGTGAAGAGGGAGGAGCCTACGGACGCTGTCAAGGGAGACAAGCGCAAGGAAGCTACCATAGATCCTTCTCCGGTGGCAGCACATGCACTGCTAGCCGAAGAGGAGGAGGAAGATATCCTTAAGCCCTACCTTACTTGTCTTACTCCTGCTGAGATTGAAGCGTTTCGCGTCATTGAAATAGTTCGCATACAAAATAAGTATCTCACTCGCGAAAATATTCTGCATCAAGAGCACATCGCTCATCTTCGAGGCGTCATCCGTCGGTTGGAGAATCTCTTGATCCTTAAGGACAAGATCGCTTCATCACCACCATCTTCTTCTTCACCACCAAAGGAGAACTGAGTATCGGGTATGGGCACTCCCCTTGGCTTCCGCCAAGCTTGGGGGAGGTGCCCCGGTATCATATCATCCCACTATCTTTTTACTTTTACTTATCTTAGTTCGATCCTTTTGCTTTAGATAAAATAAAATTTAGTTCGATCCTTTCTTCTTTGACAGTTTTCTTAGTGATCTATCATTGTAATCGTGTGCAAGTTATATAATAAAGTTAGTTTGAGTTTTTTACTTTCTTTACTTTCATGTTGCAAATAAAGAAAATAAATATAGAAGAAGGTAAAAGAGAAAGAAAGGAAATAAAAGAAAGGAAATAAATCAATAAGATCATATACTAATCCTATGGTAGGTGATAACACCACATAAGGAAAAGTATAAGTAGAAAATTTTATTAAAGATTGACAAACATAGTATTAGTCAATGATGCAACTCATGCAAGAATTAATAAGGGAAGGGAAGATTCACATATAAATATACTATCCTAGAAATCTTTTGTGACTGTGAGCCCTCATCAAAATATTATATGCCAAAATTGTTGACGTTGGACAAGGAAGACAACATAATGGTTTATGATTGTTTATATTCACGTAGAAGTCATATTGTCATAGATCCTTTAACATGTGGTGCTTACCCCCTATCTTTGCTAGCAAAAATTCTGCACTAAGTAGAGATACTACTTGTGCATCCAAAAACCCTTAAACCCAAATATTTTTAAAGTGTCCACCATACCTACCTAGGGGTTGAGCAAGATCCCTCAAGTAAGTTGTCATCGGTGCAAAAAGGCAATAAAAATTGTTACTAAATGTGTGAGATTGTTTAGTGTAAGAGAAAATTGAGCGTTGCATGAACTTGGATGACAAAGAATAAAAGCGACAGACTACATAATAAAGGTTGTCATCTTAAGGGGCAATGTAACGTTACGTTCTTTTGCACTAAGAGATTGAGCATACAAACAAATAAGCGCATGGCAACCTCTGCTTCCCTCTGCGAAGGGCCTATCTTTTACTATTATGTATTTACTTTTATGCAAAGTGTCATGGAATTGTCACGGCAGATGTCCTAGTGTGAGGACTTAGTCATGAGGCCAACGCATCTATGTAGTAGCTTGAAGGGGTTGGTCGGAATCGAGAGACGCAAGGTTTTACCCAGGTTTGGCCCCTCACAGTGGAGGTAAAAGCCTACATCTTGCTTCATTGATATTGATGATGATGATCACGATTACAAAGGAGCTCTATCTCGAGAGCTCTTAAGTTTTCTGTCTAAACCTAACTTGTCTCACCTGTGGAACCTGTCCCTCTTGGGGTGCCCTGCCCCTCCTTATATATGTTGAAGGGGCGGCTTACCTGACTAGTCCTATTAGGATTAGGATTACTCTATTACAAGTGGAGTCCTAGTCTTACTTCCTTTGTAAGGGAATATTCCTTATGCTTTCCTCTTAAGCCGGCCTACCATAACGTAAGCCGGCCTTCCTTGAACTGCCTACTGGGCCTCCGGGTCTTGTCGCTCCTCTAACCCGCTGGCCGGGTCATCAATGAGTCACCTGGCTCGGCCGGGTCATCAGTGAGTGGAGAGATCCGGGCAGGTCACTTAGTGAGTCGCCAAGTCAGCGCAGGTCACCAGTGAGTCACCAAGTCCGGCCGGGTCATACATCCAGCAGGTCATACCGTGGGGTATATCCTTGGTCTATGATATTTTTCCGCAGGACCATTATTCCTTACAAAAAGGTGTTGCAAAAGGGGCGTGAGCAAATATTATTTTTGCACTAGCGCTCGTTCTGCGCAAAGTTGCCGCCCCCGCTACATCAACACACGTGATTGACTTATGGTCCATGCCCATGGCCGACTCACCCGCGTCCGTGTCATTTCCAGCGTCGCAGCCGACTCTCTCGTCCACACCGGCTTACAACACCGCGGCCGACTCATCTGTCTGCTCCCATGGCCAGCTCCCCCTTGTATTGATCAAATCATTGATGCTACGGCGGGTTGTGAGCGTTTGAGTTTTCTGGATGCTTATTCTGGCTATCATCAGATCAAGATGGCAGTGAAGGACCAAGAGAAGATGGCTTTTCTTTAAAAGAGCAATTACTCTGGCTCACCCATCATTGATTTCAGCTTCACCGCAGTGATCATCAACTCTGCGATGGATAATTTCCGGCCTAACATATCAGGTGAAATCCATCCAGTATATTTTTATATTATATATTGCTTTTCTTTAAAAGAGCAATTACTCTAGCTTGCAAGTTCTCCAATGCAGGGAAAGTTATATCACTGAACTATTGACTGACTCATACCGATTTATATCATGGTCAAATATGGAGAATCTCAAGACAACTCCTCGAGTCGCCTTGAGACTCGGGGGCAACGATGACATGACTCAGTAAATGATTGCCAATTTAAAGCATATTCAAGAACTCCGGATCATTGGAGGGAAAAATAACCCGGCCCCGAAGGCTATTGCCTTATTGGCGAATATTTAAAGGCCGTTAGAAAATTTCCGGCTTAAATAGAAGGATTCCGGTTCAAAATCCGGTTCAAGGGAAATCTGTCTCCCACAAAGCGCTGAAGCTCTCAATATCCGGTTTAAAATCCGGCTCAAGGTAAACCTGTCTCCCACAAAGCTTTGAAACTCTCAATATCTGGTTCAAAATCCTGGTTCAAGAAGAATTTATCTCTCGCAAAGCTCGAGTTCTCAGGAAAAATTAAAGGGACCAAAGAGAGTTTGTTGCAAGGCACAACTCAAACATAGGTACCCTGCTTCAAAAGACCATCGGGGGCTGATTGTATTTGAATCTAGCTTAACCCCTTTTGGGTCCGACTTTGATCGTATTCGAATCAGAGTCGTTAAAAACTCTCAAGGTCATTTGGGGGCTTCCTGTTCAAACATAGGTCGTATTCGAACCAAAGAGAACATAGTTGTCGGTACCCTCTTGATCGGCGCAATGCCAAACACATTAGGGGGCTTCTTGATCGTATTCGAATCATAGCTTAACCCCTTTTGGGTCCGACTTTGATCGTATTCGAATAAGAGTCTTTAAAAAACTCTCAAGGTCATTTGGGGGCTTCCTGTTCAAACATAGGTCGTATTCGAACCAAAGAGAACATAGTTGTCGGTACCCTCTTGATCGGCGCAACGCCAAAGCCACTGGGGGCTACATGATCGTATTCGAATCCTAGCTTAACCCCTTTGGTCCGGTTTACTGATCGTATTCGAATCAGAAGCCTCAATTTTTTCTCTCTGTTTGACTTAAGTTTTTTTAAATAGTCTTTTGGGTTTGTCTTGAGACTTTTTTGCTCATATCTGAAGCATATATATGTGGTTTCGAATAACCCGGGTTGACTTTGGATGATAAGTCGCCGTTATAGGATAATCATAAACATTTGGAAGTTTTGGCTTCTAAAGATTGGGTTATCACCCTTACTGCACAGGTATCCTAAACCGGCAGTACGATTCAATATCACAGGAACCGGTTTTCCAAACCGGATTATATTATTCAAATTTTTAATAGCCAACATGGCTGGATTTTTATTATGGTTATCAATGATCAGTATTATGATTGAGGTTTTCAAAGTCGCTTTCGTGCAATGGCTATTATCTTATCAATGGATATGATTTATTCTACAATGGAAGGAATAGTCCCGAGTCGCTGCAGGCTTACGACCCGGCACTTGGGGGCTACATTATTCAAGTTGAGATTACATCAAATATGCAAGTCCCCTGTCACTGCCAGCATGCACCATGGCACTTGGGGGCTAATGCAAAGTCATTTTTACTGGCCTTATTGAAGATCCGACTCATCACATTGTAATGAGCCGGCCCTTGGAGGCTACCAATTGCTCTTGTCAACAATTCAAGGTACACAAGTCTTAAATCCATTATATTTAAAGGTCCACTACTCGGTTGGAAGAATACAAAGCTCTTAACCTTATGGACGTGGGTTCGAGCCCCATGGAGAGGATTACAGCATATGATATTCTTTTCAAGGAAATATATATAAAGTCCCAGTTCAATATTATCTTGCTGAGCCAGCCCTTGGGGGCTACATGTTGCTGCTCAAGTCTACATCTACAAAGTCCCTGCTCATTATTGCATAATGACCCGGCCCTTGGGGGCTACACCAATTGAAGTTTTTGTGAGCATAAGACAATTACAAGTCCCAGGTTGATGCAAGCATGACAACTCGGCACTTCGGGGATACAAGTAACACGGATATAAGGAGAAATACTTTCGAATTCTCAGTTTTGAGAAAATCAGATTGACCTGGCATCACCAATCATGATGACCCGGTGTAGGCAACAATCATAGCCCAACGTCGACAACAATTATGACTCGGTGCCATCAATATTTACAAACCGGCAAGTTCTACATCCTCAAACCGGCTGAATATCAAATGAGTATTTCAAGACCAATATTTCTTAAGTCGGCGCTGTTGGGGATATTACTACTGGACATAAATCGGCCAGGAGTAGCCGGGTTAACTCTATGAAGATTAGAAGCCCATGAAGACGTGAGGATGGTGGCGCTTTACGAAGGCCCAAGGCCCAAAGGCGGGTTAAGGCTTGTAGATGTAAACCGACTTTCTCATGTGACTTGCATTGTAAGATAGGAAGGATAGAGACCGAGTTGGACACGTTAACGATCCGGCCTCGGGACTCTGTAAACCGATGGGCGTCAACCTGTGTATATAAAGGGACGACCCAGCGACAGTTTAGGGACAACACAACACACAACAACTCGAGAGCCAAGTAGAGCGGATTCGCTCCTTGGTCATTGAAACCCCTGCAATTCCATCACAACTAGACGTGGGCTTTTACCTTCATCGAAGGGGTTGAACTAGTATGAAACTCTCATGTCCCTTGTCCAGTTTAACCCCTTTAAGCTAACCCTTAGCGATGGCTCCACGACTAAGTCCTTTCATGAGGACATCTGCCATGACAAAACCACGACAGTTGGCGCCCACCGTGGGGCCATCGCACGATGGTTTCGAGTTCTTGAAGAGCAGCTTCGAAGGGCTCAAGGGATACGCTGTGGGCCGGATGACTAAGAGTCGTCGCGGCAAGCTTTACATCGACGACGCAGGATGGGGTCCCAAGGCCGGTTCAATTGAATACGGGTACCGGGTCCCCTTTGGTGGAATTCACGTCTTCATCGGCAAGATCGTCGAACCGGGCCCTGAGCCGGACATCTGCACCAACACCATCGAGACGGCTCAGCATGCAAGCTCTGCCCCGGTTCAGCCTACCGTAAAGCATGTCTTCATAGGTGTCATCCACGGAGCGGAATATGAGGATGGATCGGCATCTGGTGGCGAAACCGTTGTCTGCTCCGATGACGAGTATTCAACCGAAGAGACCGAGTCACTATACCAGTTACAGGATGGCAGGATTAGTGGAGGTTCCGATGGCAACAGTATTCTGGACCCCCTTGATCTGCCAAACCGGGTCGCGGTCTTCATGGCCGGTACACAGCCGGCACAGCTCTCTTCTACCGTTGCGGCAATGATCTCCGGTTCAGCAACAGCAACGCCAGTAGGGGCAGGGGGCTCTGCGTCGCCTCCGGCTCAGGTTTTGTCTGATTTGTTCGATGCTTTAGCAACGTTGCTGGCAGCAGAGGTGGATGCGGCAAACCGAGATCAGCACAACACGGAGATTGCAAAGGTGAAAGATCAGATAACTCAGGCTAAAGCGGACCTGGCAGCAGAGAACGCCAGGATGGCTATAGAACGGGCCGAGTTAGAAGCTCAGGCCTACCGGCTTAGGCTGGATCAGAGCGCCTCAGATGATGTCATGAGGAGGAGATACCGGTCGCACCTCCCGCCGGGTTATGAGCCAAGAAACCTCTTGAACACGCCAGGAGCGGGGACCAGTAACCAGCCAGTGATAAACCGGACGGAGGCACCAGTAACAGGAGCGCCGGTTCAGCCGCGCATGATGGACCCGCCTCGTCAGAACAACACTGTGCCACAGTATGTTCCGACGCCCCCGGGGCATTACTCCAACCCGTTGGATAACATTGTGGCCGTGGCTTCACGATTGGCAGCCCTCCCGATTGACGACGAGTCACCAGTGGCGATTGAGACACGACGGGCCAGAGAGCTCCTTCAAATAGCTTTAACCCAGCAGCAGGCTTATTCGCATAGTCGCGAGAGGATTCATTCCACCCCCCATCCGAGTCGGAGCTATAGCAGGCACATTGAGGATGAACCGGTCGTGTCAAGCAGTGCACGTCACCGTAACTCGCCGCGAGGGCATAACCCGGCAGGTGGTGGTGCTAATGCGCAGGATGTGGTGGATCATGGTCGTGCATGTTGAGAAGCTGAGTTAGCAGCACAGCATGCGGCTCATCAGCTTACTCCGGTTCGTCCTACCGCTTCAGTGGAGCCAGGTGTGGTCTTCAGTTCTTTAGGGGTGCCGTGTCTCACCCTCGCTTTGCGTAACGTATGACTGCCCAAGGATTTTAAAGGCCCTCGTAAGGTGCCCAATTACACTGCCGATTTACCCCCTGAGTCATGGGTTGAGAGTTATGAGATGGCGATGGAGATGCTGGATGTGGATGAAGCAGTGTGTGCTAAGTATTTCACCATGATGTTGGAGGGGACAGCTCGTACTTGGTTAAAGAGCTTACCGGCTAACTCCATCGGGTCATGGGCCGAGTTAAAAAACCGGTTTATCTAGAATTTTAAGGATACTTGTAAGCAGCCTATGTCGATTGTGGACCTGGCCACTTGTGTTCAAGAGGATGGGGAGTCTACAACCCATTGGGTGAAACGAGTCTCAGCTATTCTGCATTCGTCAGACCGCATCAATGCGGATACAACAGTTTTGACGTTGGAAGGCAATTGCCGGTTTATGCCATTAAAACTAAAGTTGGGAAGGCTCAAACGTCACTGCAATGACATGTCAACCCTTATGGCTGCTTTGGTGAAATATGCCGATTCAGATAGTACCAAAGACCCTGAGTCTGAGGATGACAAAACGGGGAAGGGGAAAAAGAACGACAATGCCAAGGGGCAGCAGCACAATCTGGCTGTGGCGTTGTGGCTAGCGAGAGCAGCTGCAGACCTGCAGGTCATGGGAACAATGGTAAGCGCAAGGCAGACAATAGTTTGGACTTTGTGGCTAACACCAATGCTCAGGATAACGGCCAGCGTCGTAAGGGCAAACCGCCCCAGAGGGGCAGAGGGTCAGGCCCCAATCTGGAGCGCCTGTTAAATCAACCTTGCCCAAAGCATGGATCAAAGGAGAAGCCAGCTTTGCATCTTTGGAAGGATTGCTTCATCATGCGGGAGTTCAAAAATTCCAATATGTTCCAATACGACAATGGCCCGCCCGGCGGTTCAGGAGGCGGTTTTCATGGGCCGGGTTATGGAGGCGGCAGCTCCAGTTCAGGATTCCAAGGCCATCAGCCCGGACATGGCAATCAAGGTAATCAGGGAAATCAGGGAGGTTATAACCATCAGGGGAATCAGCAGCAGCAGTCGGGTTATCAGAGCAATCCGAAGTAGTTGAATAGTGGGCAGTATCATGTCTTCACTACTAGCTTGTGTAAGCTGGATCAGAAGCTTCACAAAAGGGCCATGAACTCTGTTGAACCGGCAGTGCCTCAGTATTTGCACTGGTCTGAACAATCAATTTTATGGAGCCGAGAGGATCACCCACCCCGGGTTGATAATCCGGGTCATCTGGCCTTAGTGGTGGCACCTCAAGTTGGGGGTATAAGTTCACCAAGGTGCTTATGGATGGGGGAAGCAGTATCAATATCCTTTACTATGATACCTTCCGCCGTATGGGATTGACAGATAAGAATCTTAAACCGTCGAACACCGTCTTTCATGGTGTGGTGCCTGGTAAATCGGCGTATCCAGTGGGCAAGATAGCCCTAGAGGTGGCTTTTGGAGATGATCATGATTCAAGGTCAGAAACGTTGACTTTTGAGGTGGTGAAAATCAAGAGTCTGTATCATGCCCTGTTTGGACGACCGACTTATGCCAAGTTCATGGTGAGGTCGTCTTATGTTTATCTACAGCTTAAGATGCCGGGTCATAAGGGGACCATCACAGTACATGGGAGCAGGAAGATTGCTTTGGAATGTGAAGAGGGTGATGCCGCTTATGCTGAGTCGGTTTGTGCCACAGAGGAGCTGAAGTTTTATAAGGACAATGTTGATCTGGCAGACATGACTTCTTTGAAAAAACCAACTACGGAGCATGATCCGGCACTGAAGTTTAAATTGGTAGAGGAGACTAAATTGGTTTGTTTTTGTTCCTGGTGATTCATCCAAGCAGTTCGGCATCAGTGCTAACCTAGATTCGAAATAGGAAGGCGTGCTCATCGAGTTCATCCATGAGAACCGGGACATCTTTGCAAGGAAGCCTTCTGACATGCCAGGTGTACCAAGGGAACTCGCTGAGCACACCCTTAATATAGATCCCAATTTTAAACCGGTCAGGCAGTTTCTTCGCCGCTTCAATGAAGAGAGGCGTAAGGCTATTGGTGAGGAGGTAGCCCGGCTCTTGGCAGCGGGGTTTATTTGAAGGAAATATGCCCTAGAGGCAATAATAAAGTTATTATTTATTTCCTTATATCATGATAAATGTTTATTATTCATGCTAGAATTGTATTAACCGAAAACATAATACATGTGTGAATACATAGACAAACAGAGTGTCACTAGTATGCCTCTACTTGACTAGCTCATTGATCAAAGATGGTTATGTTCCTAACCATAGACATGAGTTGTCATTTGATTAACGGGATCACATCATTAGGAGAATGATGTGATTGACTTGACCCATTCTGTTAGCATAGCACTTGATCGTTTAGTTTATTGCTATTGCTTTCTTCATGACTTATACATGTTCCTATGACTATGAGATTATGCAACTCCCGTTTACCGGAGGAACACTTTGTGTGCTACCAAACGTCACAACGTAACTGGGTGATTATAAAGGTGCTCTACAGGTGTCTCCGAAGGTACTTGTTGGGTTGGCGTATTTCGAGATTAGGATTTGTCACTTCGATTGTCGGAGAGGTATCTCTGGTCCCACTCGGTAATGCACATCACTATAAGCCTTGCAAGCATTGCAACTAATGAGTTAGTTGCGGGATGATGTATTACGGAACGAGTAAAGAGACTTGCCGGTAACGAGATTGAACTAGGTATTGAGATACCGACGATCGAATCTCGGGCAAGTAACATACCGATGACAAAGGGAAAAACGTATGTTGTTATGCGGTTTGACCAATAAAGATCTTCGTAGAATATGTAGGAGCCAATATGAGCATCCAGGTTCCGCTATTGGTTATTGACTAGAGACATGTCTCGGTCATGTCTACATAGTTCTCGAACCCGTAGGGTCCGCACGCTTAAAGTTTTGGTGACGATTGTATTATGAGTTTATGTGATTTGATGTACTGAAGGTAGTTCGGAGTCCCGGATGAGATCAGGGACATGACGAGGAGTCTCGAAATGGTCGAGACGTAAAGATCAATATATTGGACGACTATATTCGGACATCGGAAAGGTTCCGAGTGATTCGGGTATTTTTGAGGGTACCGGGGAGTTACGGGAATACGAGGAAGAAGTAATGGGCCTCATGGGCCAAGTGGTGGAAGAGAGGAGGCAGGGCACGCGTCCCCCCTAGCCCAAACCGAATTGGACTAGGGGGCCGGCCCCCCTTTCCTCCTTTTCCTCCTTCTCCTTCCTTCTCCTTCTCCTCCTTCCTTTCCTCCTCCTAGTAGGAGTAGGAAAGGGGAGTCCTACTCCTACTAGGAGGAGGACTCCTCCTCCTGGCGCGCCCATAGAGGGCCAGCCGGCCTCCCCCCTTGCTCCTTTATATACAGGGGCAGGGGGGCACCTCTAGACACACAAGTTGATCAGTTGATCTCTCCCAGTCGTGTGCGGTGCCCCCTCCACCATATTCCACCTCGGTCATATCGTAGCGGTGCTTAGGTGAAGCCCTGCGTCGGTAGCAACATCATCACCGTCACCACGTCGTCGTGCTGACGGAACTCTCCCATGAAGCTCTGCTGGATCGGAGTTCGCGGGACGTCATCGAGCTGAACGTGTGCTGAACTCGGAGTGCCGTACGTTCGGTACTTGGATCGGTCGGATCGTGAAGACATTCAACTACATCAACCGCATTGTGCTAACGCTTCCGCTTTCGGTCTACGAGGGTACGTGGACAACACTCTCCCCTCTCGTTGCTATGCATCACCATGATCTTGCGTGTGCGTAGGAATTTTTTTGAAATTACTATGTTCCCCAACATTATTGTGGAGGTCTTTCACCCTGAGTGGTTAGATAATCCGTTGCTGGTGCTTAAGAAAAATGGCACTTGGCATATGTGTGTGGATTACACAGATTTGAACAAAGTCTATCCAGCTGATCCCTTTGCTCTCCCGCGTATTGATCAGATTATTGATGCTACGACGGGTTGTGACCGTTTGTGTTTTCTGGATGCTTATTCTGGTTATCATCAGATTAAAATGGCAGTTAAGGAACAGGAGAAGACAGCCTTCATAACTCCCTTTGGAGCCTTCTGCTATGTGTCTATGCCTTTCGGGCTCAAGAGTGCCCAGGCGACTTATCAGCGCTGTGTTCAGAATTGTCTTCATAAACAGATTGGGCGCAATGTTCATGCTTATGTGGATGATATTGTGGTGAAATCTAGGAAGGAGGAAACATTGATAGAGGACCTGAAGGAAACCTTTAATAATCTCCGGGTTTATAAGATGATGCTTAATCCGGACAAATGTGTCTTTGGTGTTCTGGCAGGCAAGCTCTTGGGTTTTCTGGTGTCTAACAGGGGCATTGAGGCTAATCCGGAGAAGATCACAGCTATCACCTCTCTGGCTAAACCGGCATGTGTCAATGATGTTCAGCGTCTGGCGGGCCGGATTGCGGCTTTGAGCCGGTTTATCAGTTGTCTTGGGGAGAAGGTTATCCCTTTGTACCAGATGCTAAAGAAAACGGATGACTTTGTCTGGAGCGACGCGGCTGATAAAGCGTTTGAGGAGTTGAAGAGACAGTTAGCTGAGCCGCCTGTCCTTGCAGCTCCGGTCGATAAAGAGCCTTTATTGCTATATGTGGCTGCTAATGCCCGGGCTGTTAGTGTGGCTATTGTTGTGGAGCGCAAGGAGGCTGGAAAGGAGTATCCGGTTCAACGGCCGGTTTATTATATCAGTGAGGTACTTATCGAATCAAAGCAGAGGTATCCGCATTGGCAGAAGCTGGTGTATGGGGTTTTTATGGCAAGCCAGAAGCTCAAGCATTATTTTCAGGGTCATCCCATCACAGTGGTTAGTTTAGCCCCTCTGGGAGATATCATTCAAAACAGAGAAGCAACTGGCCGGATTGCCAAGTGGGCTATTGAGCTTGGACCTCATGGGATAAAATATACGCCTCGCACAGCAATCAAATCCCAAGCACTGGTGGACTTCATCAATGATTGGACAGAGTTGTAGGCACCGAAGGAAAAGCCAGATAACACATATTGGACCGTTCACTTTGATGGGTCTAGACAGTTGGAGGGCTCGGGGCTGGAGTCATATTAACTTCTCCACGAGGTGACAAGTTTTGTTATGTTCTCCGCTTAATGTTCCCTTGCACTAACAATGCAGCTGAGTATGAGGCCTTACTCCACGGTCTGTGGATGGCTAAGGAGATGAACTTAAGCCGGGTTAAGTGCTTCGGTGACTCGGACCTGATGGCTCAGCAGGTATCTGGCACTTGGGGTTCTAAGGATCCACTCATGGCTGCATATCAACGAGAGGTGGACATAGTGGCTGGTTATTTCAAGGGCTATCAAGTTGACCATATAGACCGGCGAAAGAATGAAGCGGTGGACTCTTTAAGTCATCTAGGCTCTCAACATAAACCGGTGCCACCTAATGTCTTCCTCGACGTACTTCATAATCCGTCGGTCAAGATACCCACAGAGGAGGAGTTGGCTATTCCTGACCCGGAGGCCCAGTTGGTGGTGGCTTTGCATGTTATACCAGATTGTACAGTCTCGTACCTGGCTTACATGAACCAGGTAGAGTTACCAGATGATGAAACCTTGGCCCGACAGATAATCCGGCTATCCAAGTCAATGACCATTATCAACGGGGAGCTACATCATTACAGCGTCACAGGAGCAATTCAGCATTGTGTGTCTCCTCAAGAGGGTTGTGAGATTTTTGCGGGAAATCCACGAAGGAGATTGTGGTCACCACGCCGGTTCAAAATCCTTGGTGGCTAAGGCTTTTCGTCATGGCTTCTATTGGTTGACGGCTCATGTTGATGCTAAGAATTTAGTAAAAAGGTGTGACGGTTGTCAGAAATTTGCACGCCGCACTCATGTTCCGGCTCAAGAGTTGAGAAGATTCCAATCACTTGGCCGTTTACAACTTGGGGGCTAGATATGGTTGGACCCTTTAAGAGGTCCAAGGACAAAAATACCCACCTATTGGTGGAGGTTGATAAGTTTACCAACTGGGTAGAGGCAGAGCCAGTCAGTAAGTGTGATGCAGCCACGGCGGTCCAATTCATCAAAAAGGTGATATTCCGGTTTGGCTTTCCACACAGCATTATAACTGATAATGGTACTAATCTATCCAAGGGCGCTATGGAGGAATTTTGTCAACGAGAGCACATTCGGCTTGATGTGTCATAAGTGGCTCACCCTCAATCTAATGGTCAAGCAGAAAGGGAAAATCAAGAGATCTTGAGAGGAATCAAACCCCGGCTTATGGTTCCTTTAAAGCGGACGTCGGGTTGTTGGGTGGAGGAGTTACCTTTTGTGTTATGGAGTATCAACACCACACCAAACAGATCGATGGGTTACACGCCTTTCTTCATGGTTCACGGAGTAGAGGCGGTTCTCCCTAGTGACATCCGCCATGACTCACCCCGAGTGACGGCTTACGTTGAAGCTGAGAATGAGAAGGCACGACAGGACTCACTGGACCTATTAGATGAGGAGCGTGATCTAGCAACGCGTGTTCAGCGATTTATCAACAAGATCTCTGACGTTATCACAGCCGCCAGGTTAAGACCAAAACTTTTCAAGAGGGCGATCTGGTGCTCCGGCTCATCCAGGATCAGACTGATATGTACAAGTTATCCCCACCTTGGGAAGGACCTTTTGTGGTCAGCAAAAACTTGCATAACGGGTCACACTACCTTATCGATGTTCGAGAGCATAAAGATTCACGCAAATCGGAGGAGAAGACCCAGCGGCCATGGAATATAGCCCTTCTTCGGCCTTACTATACTTGAGCCACAGGCTCTTCTTATGTACATACTTATGACAATGTATATATTATATAATAAACCAGAGCCTCAGCTAAAGCGGGGTCTCTGTTCTTTTTTACATCATGTGTGGTTCCATGGGGGCTTCTGCTTACAAAGCGGAGTTCTATTAACCCGGCCTATAAGGCCACACAGATATAAAGGAAATCACTAGGGGGCTTGGTCATATTCGAACCATAGCTACACCTCTTGATCGGCTTAAGACCAAAAAGGGAAATCACTAGGGGGCTTGGTTGTATTTACACCATAGCTACACCTCTTGATAGGTTTAAAGCCAAAAGGAAATTATGTGGAACCAAAGAGAGTTTGTTGCATAAAGCACAACTCAAAAATAGGTAACCACTGAGCATAGCTCAAATATTACTTGGGGGCTCCTTGCTTCTCAAAGAACAACGAGCTTGCACCCTTGTAATAGGCTATCAAGCCAGGCTTGGAAGCCAGGTGTATTCACCTAAAACCCCTGGTTATCCTACCTTTTTAAGTAAGCCACTCCATCCAGGTAAACCTGGTATGACCCATCGAACGTTTGACAAGTCAATCTCATAGACCCTGAACTTGTCAACGTTAAAACGATGATTGGTTAAAGATTTAGGTCCATCTTAAAAGGCTTTGACAAATGGTTTAACTCAGCGGCCTGGCAGCCCATGAAAAGCCTCGATTTAGGGCCTAGAAGCCCATGAAATGCCTTGCACATTTCTTTTGTATTTGCTGTTTTAAACATCTTTTGATAAGGGATTTATGAATATTTTCTGATAAACCGGTGTTTATTACAACCCGGCATGGCTTTCAACGCTAAGTTGTCAGTACATGGTCAGTTTTAATCCGGCAATAATATTGCTCCGGTCTGGTTTGACTACAGGTCACCACAATTATATGCATAAACTGGTGTTTACCATCACCCGGAAAGATTTTGGTATGAACCGGCAAGGATGCAAGGAGTCATCAACACTCCAGATTGGTGTTATCACCTTTTTGTTATAACAATAGTTGGTAAGCCAAACGAGATATACCACATGTATCATCTATTTTATATCTATATATTACAGCCTTGGTTCGGCATCCAAGTTATATATATATGTGTGTGTGTGTGTGTGTTTGGGCACCATGACCCGTCCAGCGGTAAACCGTTAGTACACTTTCAAATTTTTTGCAGGAATAAGCAAAACAAAGCCACTGTGGATTATGCATATAATAGATCCCAAAGGTATGGCGAGTTATCAATGTCAAGCAGAACAAGTATGCTCGATGGCATAAGCAGATAAGTATTTGAACTAGCCTATTACAAGGCACTTTAGTGCCCACACAGGATAATTGTTTCAACAAGTTTGGCAAATGATTAAACTGGCTTCCGGATTAAGATTCTTCATCCGGACGGCTTGAAGATTGAGGGTCATATTGAGTGGTCGCATTCTCCTCATCCCTACCCAGTCACTGGAAATCAATCGTTGACCAATCAATTCCAGTTAAGGCTTGAAAAACGGCTTATTCATGAATAAGGTTGGAAGGGTCAATGCCAGGGGCATAAGTATGCTTACGAATCGGCGGAACAAGATCTTCTACATCATGAATCGGCGCGGGCTGTCTTTTCCCCTCAACATCATAAACCGGTTGATAATGAGATAGATCTGTGTCATCCGCCAATTTACTCGCTATAGGTTGCATTTCCTATGTCAGCCTTCGGAGATCATCATTGTTGAAATTTGTGCCATCTTCCTTCACGCTGGGGTAGCCTTGGCCGATATCTGTCGGTTCAAGATCTGGAATCCACGCCTTAGCCCGGATTAGTGCGGTCAGCGCACCTGACCTTGCGGCTGATCTCTTCAGTTCATCCAACCGGGCAGGCAGCATGGCCAGCTTTTCGATGGTTTCTTTTATCAGCGTTGGAGGAGGCTTGTTATAATCTGCAGTGCAAATGGCTCATTGGGATCCAGAATACAGTTGTTCTATCAAAGTATAGGCCGCTTTAAGCTTCATCCGCATGTCGGAGCCCAGATGAGTAATGCGGGTCCCTGTCACAGTAAGGCATCAGTAAACCGGTCTTTGATAAGATATTATGGAATGGAAAAACTTCATATGCAGATACTCACCAAATACAGCAGAGGTCATGGCATTAATCTGCCATTTTAAGCCGGTCAGTTCTTCAACCACCGGCTTCAGGGCTGCTTCTGCGTCTTCGGCTTTCTTTGTTAAACTGGCCTTCTCTGTCTCCCAGTCTGCACGCTCTTTGTTAAAGGTTTCTTTCAGCTTCTCCATGGCTGCTAAGGCATTAGTCAGTTCTTCCTTGGCCTTGGAAGCCTCCGCTTGCTGAGATTTAATGTTCTCCTGAAGGTCAGCGGTTTGAGCATCCTTCTTACTTAGCTCGGCCTACAAAGGAAAGATATATTATCAATGGGCTATGTATATTTGAAGTACCAAGCATATAACAAGTTATGCACTTTGTACTTGGGGACTAATGCATATGTGCTCTATCATCAAAAAAATTTGCAAGTCTCAAGTACAATGCAAGCATTATCCTTGACACTTGGGGGCTAATGTACATTTGTTCAAATCGGAGCATTGGTTAAAATCTCGGTTCACCTTGGAAAGATAAACCGGCCCTTGGGGACTACACAGAGGAAAACTACAGGAATACAACGATAAAGTACCGGTTTATTTCAAAGGATCACCTGACATATGGAGGATAAGTATGCAAGGTTTGAGATATTACAAAATCCCGATTTATGATTACCATCATAAACCGGCCCTTGAGGGCTACTTGAGTTGGTACTTACAAAATGGATTTAAGAAAGGAAAAAGTGATGAAAATACCTCATAGCGCTCCTTCATCAGATTCACCAAACCGGCTTCATAGTCACGGTTTGAGTGCAGTCGGTTTAGAAAACCAGAGTGGAGTTCTTGAGCACTAAGATGTGCATAGCTGGATAAATCGGTGCTCCATTTGCCTTTCTCCATGGCAGCACGCTCTTCCTTGGCACTATGTTTCTCCAATATAACAGGATGGCTAGGAGAGGTGTGGCTAATACCAGTAATGATAACCTCGCCTTCTTTGTCTCCAGCAACCTTTTCTGGAGTTGATGGAATGTCAGTAGTCCTCACTTGACTTGAAGGTCTGTCATCAGCCCGGATTGGACTTGTCGGTTCATCATCTGGCACGGCAGTATCAACTTCTGCTTGATCATCAACATTATGATCTTGAGGGGACAGTTCATCAAATGTGGCCTCAGTATTTGGACCCACCGGTTCTATAGTTTGCTCCGGTTCAATAACCACATGGTCTTCGGGCGGGTTATTCACCCGAGCCTTCTTACTGGGTCTGGCTTTGGCTCTAAACAGAACAAGATGCAAAGGTTAGCTTAGCATATAAAGTGTGAAACATCAAAAGATTGGGTTGAAATACTTACCCAGCCACGGTTTTGAGAGGGGGGAGTTGTGTCGATGTTGACTCGCCAGAGGATGAAGGAGGTGTCACCTGATAATTCAAATCAGACGGATTAAGAGGTTGTCGGAAATAGCCTGCCTTGGGATAAGAAGTGTCAGAAGTGGGTGAGACCTCAGATCGGCGTTTTCGAACCGGGGTGTCCGGTAAACCGGTCGAAGTGACCTTTTGGCCGCTGTGCCGGGTTGTGCGGCGAGCCTCGTGCTGCTGCTTCTTCAAAATAAATGTTGGATCCAAGTGAGCAAGAGGATGAGAAAATCTTACTTTTTGGACTGCTTGACGGATTTTTTGTGTTGGCAGAGAGTCTGAACCGGAGGAAAGGATAATTACCTCTGCATCGTCAGCTTGGCTGCCCTCAATGTCCTCCTGATAAATATCATTGTCAATGAGATGCATGAAAAGTGAACCAAGTGAATCAAGTTCTACCTCTGCTTCTGGTTCATCCGGGTCGTCATCAAGCTCAAAACTGATGGGTTCAGGTGCCTTCCTCTTTGTGGTTTTCTTGACGGCTTTTGTTTTAGGACGGGAAGGCTTCACCGCTTTCTCTTGAGGTTTATTTTTCCAGAACGGATCATCACTCTGTTTAAGAATGGGCAGAGGGAATTCAAAGATTGCACAGTCTAAAAATATCAAGTGTAAAGCGGAAGCACAGACAATACTTACAGTGGGCGGTTTGTTTTGCGTATAAAAGGGACTTAACCCGGTCTTGCTGCAGACAGCTTCCGGTTCGTTCAACATTTTCTTCACAGACTCAGTGACTTCTTCATCTGTTAGCTGAATATTGATATGACGTTGACAGTCTTGTACGTCATGATATACTCACACATTAAGCCGGAGGGGCGACTTAACGGCAAAATGCTCCAGGATATCCAGCAACGGACGAAGTCCACGCCTGTTAAACCGTTGGCCAGGAAGGCTCTCAGTTTGGCGAGTTGGGGTGCATACGAGGCCCGTTCCTGGGCACTTAGTCGTTGCGGAAGAGGATGAGTATTAGCAAGCCGGTGAGCACGATAACCCGGCAGAGGGTTTTCATCTTCAGGAGAGGTGTCTCTGCAATAGAACCAAGTTTGATTCCACTCTTTGGGGTGACTGTGAAGTTTGGAATGAGGAAACTCAACCTCTTTCCTTTTCTGAATAGAGACGCCGCCAACTTCAGTATTGGGTCCGTCTACGAATTCAGTGCGCTGGTTTAAATGGAAGAGATCCCGGAACAGCTCGACAGTTGGTTCTTCTTGTAGGTACACTTCACAAAAAACTTGAAAGTTGCATATATTGGATACCAAGTTGGGTCCAATATCTTGAGGGTGGAGCTGAAAGATGGCAAGTACATCTTGAAAAAACTTCGATCCGGGCGGTGTAAAGCCACGACCTATGTGATCAACAAACACCACTACTTCACCCTGCTTGGGGTAGGGGGATTTTCCGGCCCTGGAACTCACCACCGGATTTCATTCTTCTTCGGTAAGGTACCAATCTTGACCATTCCGTTCAGTTGCTCCTCTGTAACCCGGGAGGGGACCCAGTTGCAGGAATAAAACTGCTTGGCCATTGCAAGTGAAAAGCTGGGAAGAAAATAATGCCGGTTTATGATTCATTAATGGTGATGTATAAGGTACAACAGGGAAAAGGAATCCAAGTATGTGAAATTGGTAAACCAACGACAGAGTATTTGTGAATGATAAGGCAATGAACAGAAGCAGAGATATATGCATACTGTTAAGCCGGAGTATAAATAAATCAGTGATTTAAAAAGGGGACTAATGGTACCTGCCAGATTATCATGCTTCAAAAGTTAAACCGCCTATATTGGTGTGAGGGGTATAGATCTAAAAATACCTAAGTGAGGGAAACAGGTTTCACAAGATTGCATTGAAATTTTGGATCTACTGTAAGTCAGGAAAAGGAAAAATATTGAGACTTAAAAAGGTTTGGTCCTGAAGCAGTTCACAAAAGGTCCAGATCAAGTTGTTAGGTATTTAAGGTTTGGTTTAAATGGCCGAGGTAAGGAGTACCATAGCTATTGTGCGGAACACGTCAAGATCGAGCTCTGCTATCTACGGGCTGACGAAGAACACGAGAAGAGAGGCATGAACCCGTATAAACCCTAATGGATCTATAGAATAAAGAAGGAAAGGCTTACAGCAGCTGTTGAGGTAGCGGAGGTGCGCCGCGTCTTTCTGATGCGACCAGGTCGATGCAGCGGCCGACGGTGATGCAGGGGCAAAGTTCGACGACGACGGCAGCGTTCGGGCGCAGGGACGTCGTGAGGAGGAAGAAGAGATGAAGAGGTAGCAGAGGAAACAGAAAAAGGGGTCTCATAAGGCAAAGAGATAAGCGACGGGCGCAAGAATCGAGGAGCTCAAAAATGGATCTTTAATAAAGTTGTCGCCTCGATGGTTGGATGCTCATTAATAAAGGGCATCTTTGGCTTCAACGAATAAGTGATATCATGGCAGTTTACTGTGGATCTGAAGAATGATGTCACGGCGGTTTACAAGATCCATGTGAAAGTGCGAGGGCAAGAATTTTTCGAAGTGTTGAAAGATTGACATGAACAAGTTCAAATCAATCTGGCGCCTAATGTTGGGGATACTACTAGACGTAAACCGGCCAGGAGTAGCCGGGTTAACTCTATGAAGATTAGAAGCCCATGAAGACGTGAGGATGGTGGCGCTTTATGAAGGCCCAAGGCCCAAAGGCGGGTTAAGGCATGTAGATGTAAACCGACTTTCTCATGTAACTTGCATTATAAGATAGGAAGGATAGAGACCGAGTTGGACACGTTAACGATCCAGCCTCGGGACTCTGTAAACCGACAGGCGTCAACCTGTGTATATAAAGGGACGACCCGGCGGCGATTTAGGGACAACACAACACACAACAACTCGAGAGCCAGGTAAAGCGGATTCGCTCCCTGGTCATCGAAACCCCTGCAATTCCATCACAACTAGACGTAGGATTTTACCTTCATTGAAGGGGCCAAACTAGTATAAAACTCTCGTGTCCCTTGTCCGGTTTAACCCCTTTAAGCTAACCTGTAGCGATGGCTCCATGACTAAGTCCTTTCACGAGGACATCTGCCATGACAAAACCACGACAGTCGCTTTGGAAGCCGACTCAAGTGGATTATTCTTCACAATATTTCTCTACAAGAGACCAATGTCAGCAAATTGACTCTGAAGCTGGCCTATTGACCCGGACTTTTCAAAAGAAGTATCTGGATTTTTTTCATTGAAAAAGTTGAAACATATCTGCTAAAGAAGATTTGCTATGAGATCATGGACATGTACATATTAACAAGGAAATGACAAGGACTTAACAATGATCAAATGCCGGCTCAGAAGAACCTTAGACCCGGAATGTAATCTACCAAAGTTGGTCTTGATTTGCAGGATCAGTTTAACATGGATAAATCCAAATTAAACTGGGGGCTAATGTCGGGGATATACCCCGCGGTATGACCCGGCCGGACTTGGCGGCTCACAAAGACCCGGCGAGTATTTGGTGACTTACTGATGACCCCAACAGCGGGTCAGATGGATGACAAGGCCCAAGGCCCAGAAAGCCGGTTCATGTGATGGTGGGCCGGCTTAATAGGAAGACATAAGGAATATTCTCCTGCAAAGGAAATAAGACTAGGACTCCACTTGTAATAGAGTAATCCTAATCCTACTAGGACTAGTCATTTAACCCGCCCCTTCAACTTATATAAGGAGGGGCAGGGCTCCCCAAAAGGGGGACAAGCAACAAGCAATAATCTCTAGGGCTAGGCACAAAGGGGGAGCCGGCTTATGCAGCGACTCTCTCATGAGCATAATGAGATCTAGACACAAACAGCATGTAGGGCTATTACCAGACGATGTTTCCCGGGGCCCGGAGCTGTCTAAATCCTTGTCTTGTGTTGCGTCTCTCAATTTTGCTCAACCCCTCTTAAGCTACTACAAAGATGCGTTGGCCTCACGACTAAGTCCTCACACTAGGACATCTACCGTGACAATTCCATGACAAGTGCAGTTCTTTTTCCGCGGTTTGCTAGTGGCCGTAATAACCTATTTTTTAAAACTAGGCCACAATAACCATGGGCTACATATTTACTGTAGTGACCCTGGGCCTCCTATGGACCGTAGAAACAATGGGCCTTCTATGGCCGTAGAAACAATGGGCCTTCTATGGGTCATAGAAACAATGGGCCTTCTACGTGGCGTAGCATCAATGGGCCTTCTACGGGCCGTATGATCGATTGGCCAAACATGGGCCAGTAACAAACCGCATTATGGGTCGTAAATGGGCTAGAGTTTGAATTGTCTGTTCATGGGCTGACCATAACAGTCGTCCCTAATCGGCCGTATTTGATGATGCTATGAAAGCGGCCCAATGGATTAACGGGCCACAAACGGGCCGACTATAACCACATGTTGAATTTGGCCCACAAGCAGAAAAGGCCTCTAATGAGCCATAAGTAACAGAATGCTGGAAATGATCCCAAGAATAAATGGGCCCTGAGAAGGCCGAAAGATAACACGGGCTGGAAACGGCCCAATGGAATAATGGGCCGTTAATGGGTATAAAGCAATACATTGTTCATTACGGGCCAGTTTCACCATGGGTCGTTAATGGGCCAAGAGTTACAAAGGGCCTCATATGGGCTGAAAGACGTCATGGACCATACATGGGCCGGCAGTTACAACGGGCTGGAATCATATTGGACGGCCCAAATGATGATACTGGGCCTAATTCGGATAGGCCGTAACGGGTCGTGAGTTAGCGGGCTGTAAATGGGCTATATGCGAACAGGCCGTTAACAAGCTTTTCGTGGGCTGGCCCGCTACCTTTTAACCAAGTCAAACGGGCCGACCTTTTCACAGGAATGGGCCTCTGTTGGGCCGTGCCACATGTCGATGTATCATAGGCGCCTTATGTCCAATGAGTGGATGACATCTGTGTTGCGGATCGTAGCAGAAATTTAAAATTTTCTACGCATCACCAAGATCAATCTATGGATTCATCTAGCAACGAGAGGGAGAGGAGTGCATCTACATACCCTTGTAGATCGCGAGCGGAAGTGTTCAAGAGAACGGGGTTGATGGAGTCGTACTCGACGTGATCCAAATCACCGATGATCCTAGCGCCGAACGGACGGCACCTCCGTGTTCAACACACGTACGGAGCGGAGACGTCGGGAAGAGAGCTCCAACAGCAGCACGACGCGCGTGGTGGTGGTGGAGCGGCAGTACTCCGGCAGGGCTTCGCCAAGCTCTTAACGGAGGAGGAGAGGTGTTGGGGGGGGAGGGGCTGCACCTTTGATGTGGTGGTCAGCCCTCCTCTTGCCCCTCTATTTATAGGGGAAGGAGGAAGGGAGCCGGCCCCCTCTAGATGAGATCTAGAGGGGGGCGGCGGCCAAGGGGGTGGCTTGCCCCCCAAGCAAGGGGGGGCGCCCCCTCTAGGGTTTCCCCCCCAACCCTAGGCGCATGGGCCCAAGGGGGGATGCGCCCAGCCCACTTGGGGTTCTTTCCCTTTCCTCTACGGCCCATGAGGCCCTCCGAGAGAGGTGGCCCCTCCCGGTGGACCCCCGGAACCCCTCCGGTGGCCCCGGTACAATACCGATATGCCCCCGAACCTTTCTAGTGACCGTATGACAACTTCCTATATATAAATCTTCACCTCCGGACCATTCCGGAACTCCTCGTGACGTCTGGGATCTCATCCGGGACTCCGAACAACATTCGGTAATCACATACAAGTCTTCCTAATAACCCTAGCGTCATCGAACCTTAAGTGTGTAGACCCTACGGGTTCGGGAACCATGCAGACATGACCGAGACAACTCTCCGGCCAATAACCAACAGTGGGATCAGGATACCCATGTTGGCTCCCACATGTTCCACGATGATCTCATCGGATGAACCACAACGTCGAGGATTCAAGCAATCCCGTATACAAATCCCTTTGTCAATCGGTATGTTACTTGCCCGAGATTCGATCGTCGGTATCCCAATACCTCGTTCAATCTCGTTACCGGCAAGTCACTTTACTCATTCTATAACACATCATCCTGTGACCAACCCTTAGTTACATTGAGCTCATTGCGATGATGTCTTACCGAGTGGGCCCAGAGATACCTCTCCGTCATACGGAGTGACAAATCCCAGTCTCGATTCGTGCCAACCCAACAGACACTTTCAGAGATACCCGTAGTGCACCTTTATAGTCACCTAGTTACGTTGTGACATTTGGCACACCCAAAGTATTCATACAGTATCCGTGAGTTGCACAATCTCATGGTCTAAGGAAAAGACACTTGACATTAGAAAAGCTTTAGCAGACGAACTACACGATCTTGCGCTATGCTTAGGATTGGGTCTTGTCCATCACATCATTCTCCTAATGATGTGATCCCATTATCAATGACATCCAATGTCCATGGTCAGGAAATCGTAACCATCTATTGATCAACGAGCTAGTCAACTAGAGGCTCACTAGGGACATGTTGTGGTCTATGTATTCACACATGTATTACGATTTCCGGATAACACAATTATAGCATGAACAATAGACAATTATCATGAACAAGGAAATATAATAATAACCATTTTATTATTGCCTCTAGGGCATATTTCCAACAGTCTCCCACTTGCACTAGAGTCAATAATCTAGTTACATTGTGATGAATCGAACACCCATAGAGTTTTGGTGTTGATCATGTTTTGCTCGAGGAAGAGGTTTAGTCAACGAATATGCGACATTCAGGTCCGTGTGCACTTTACAAATATCTATGTCTCCATTTTGAACATTTTCATGAATGGAGTTGAAGCGACACTTGATATGCCTGGTCTTCCTGTGAAACCTGGGCTCCTTGGCAAGGGCAATAGCTCCAGTGTTGTCACAGAAGAGAGTCATCAGGCCCGACGCATTGGGAATAACTCCTAGGTCGGTAATGAACTCCTTTATCCAGATTGCTTCTTGTGCTGCCTCCAAGGCTGCCATGTACTCCACTTCACATGTAGATCCCACCACGACGCTTTGCTTGCAACTGCACCAGCTGACTACCCCACCATTCAAAATATACACGTATCCGGTTTGTGACTTAGAGTCATCCAGATCTGTGTCGAAGCTAGCATCGACGTAACCCTTTACGACGAGCTCTTCGTCACCTCCATAAACGAGAAACATATCCTTAGTCCTCTTCAGGTACTTCAGGATATTCTTGACCGCTGTCCAGTGTTCCATGTCGGGATTACTTTGGTACCTTCCTACCAAACTTACGGCAAGGTTTACATCAGGTCTGGTACACAGCATAGCATACATGATAGACCCTATGGCCGAGGCATAGGGGACGATACTCATCTTTTCTCTATCTTCTGCCGTGGTCGGGCATTGAGCCGTGCTCAATCTCATACCTTGCAATACAGGCAAGAACCCCTTCTTGGACTGATCCATATTGAACTTCTTCAATATCTTGTCAAGGTACGTACTTTGTGATAGACCAATGTGGCGTCTCGATCTATCTCTATAGATCTTGATGCCTAATATATAAGCAGCTTCTCCAAGGTCCTTCATTGAAAAAAACTTGTTCAAGTAGGCCTTTATGCTTTCCAAGAATTCTATATCATTTCCCATCAATAGTATGTCATCCACATACAATATGAGAAATGCTACAGAGCTCCCACTCACTTTCTTGTAAACACAGGCTTCTCCATAAGTCTGCATAAACCCAAACGCTTTGATCATCTCATCAAATCAAATGTTCCAACTCCGAGATGCATGCATCAGCCCATAGATTGAGCGTTGGAGCTTGCACACCTTGTCAGCATTCTTAGGATCGACAAAACCTTCCGGCTGCATCATATACAATTCTTCCTTAAGGAAACCATTAAGGAATGGTGTTTTGACGTCCATTTGCCATATCTCATAATCATAGAATGTGGCAATTGCTTCGGACGGACTTCAGCTTCGCTACGGGTGAGAAAGTCTCATCGTAGTCAACCCCTTGAACTTGTCGATAACCCTTAGTGACAAGCCGAGCCTTATAGATGGTCACATTATCATCCGCACCTGTCTTCTTCTTAAAGATCCATTTATTTTCTATGGCTCGCCGATCATCGGGCAAGTCAGTCAAAGTCCATACTTTGTTTTCATACATAGATCCTATCTCGGATTTCATGGCTTCCAGCCATTTGCCGGAATCTGGGCCCGCCATTGCTTCTTCATAGTTTGAAGGTTCACCATTGTCTAACAACATGATTTCCAGGACAGGGTTGCCGTACCACTCTGGTGCGGAACGTGTCCTTGTGGACCTACGAAATTCAGTAGCAACTTGATCTGAAGTTTCATGATCATCATCATCAACTTCCTCCCTAGTTGGTGCAGGCACCTCAGAAACATTTTCTTGAGCTGCGCCACTCTCCGGTTCAAGAGGCAATACTTCATCAAGTTCTACTTTCCTCCCACTTACTTCTTTCGAGAGAAACTCTTTCTCTAGAAAGGATCCATTCTTGGCAACAAAGATCTTGCCTTCGGATCTGAGGTAGAAGGTATACCCAATAGTTTCTTTAGGGTATCCTATGAAGACGCATTTTTGTTGGGGAACGTAGTAATTTCAAAAAATTTCCTACGCGCACGCAAGATCATGGTGATGCATAGCAACGAGGGGGAGAGTCTGATCTACATACCCTTGTAGATCGCAACGGAAGCGTTGACACAACGTAGAGGAAGTAGTCGTACGTCTTCTTCCCGATCCGACCGATCTAAGCACCGTTACTCCGGCACCTCCGAGTTCTTAGCACACGTACAGCTCGATGACGATCCCCGGGCTCCGATCCAGCAAAGCTTCGGGGAGGAGTTCCGTCAGCACGACGACGTGGTGACGATCTTGATGTTCTACCGACGCAGGGCTTCGCCTAAGCACTACAACGATATGATCGAGGTGGAATATGGTGGTAGGGGGCACCGCACACGGCTAAGGAACGATCTCAATGATCAACTTGTGTGTCTAGAGGTGCCCCCTACCTCCGTATATAAAGGAGCCAAGGGAGGGGTGCGGCCAGCCCTATGGAGGCGCAGGAGGAGTCCTACTCCTACCGGGAGTTGGACTCCCCCCCCAATCCTATTCCAAATAGGACTCCCAAGGGGGAAAGAGGGAGAGGTGGCCGCCACCTCTCCTAGTCTAATAGGACTAGGGGGGGGGGAGGCGCGCAGCCCTTATGGGCAGCCCTTTCACTTTCCACTAAGGCCCACTAAGCCCATATGATTCCCTGGGGGGTTCCCGGTAACCTCCCGTACTCCGGTAAAATCCCGATTTCACCCGGAACACTTCCGATGTCCAAACATAGGCTTCCAATATATCAATCTTATGTCTCGACCATTTCGAGACTCCTCGTCATGTCCGTTGATCACATCCGGGACTCCGAACAACCTTCGGTACATCAAAATGCATAAACTCATAATAACTGTCATCGTAACGTTAAGCGTGCGGACCCTACGGTTCGAGAACAATGTAGACATGACCGAGACACGTCTCCGGTCAATAACCAATAGCGGGACCTGGATGCCCATATTGGCTCCTACATATTCTACGAAGATCTTTATCGGTCAGACCGCATAACAACATACGTTGTTCCCTTTGTCATCGGTATGTTACTTGCCTGAGATTCGATCGTCGGTATCCAATACCTAGTTCAATCTCGTTACCGGAAAGTCTCTTTACTCGTTCCGTAATACATCATCTCACAACTAACATATTAGTTGTAATGCTTGCAAGGCTTATGTGATGTGTATTACCGAGAGGGCCCAGAGATACCTCTCCGACAATCGGAGTGACAAATCCTAATCTCGAAATACGCCAACCCAACATCTACCTTTGGAGACACCTGTAATGCTCCTTTATAATCACCCAGTTACGTTGTGACGTTTGGTAGCACCCAAAGTGTTCCTCCGGCAAACGGGAGTTGCATAATCTCATAGTCATAGGAACATGTATAAGTCATGAAGAAAGCAATAGCAACATACTAAACGATCGGGTGCTAAGCTAATGGAATGGGTCATGTCAATCAGATCATTCAACTAATGATGTGACCTTGTTAATCAAATAACAACTCATTGTTCATGGTTAGGAAACATAACCATCTTTGATTAACGAGCTAGTCAAGTAGAGGCATACTAGTGACACTTTGTTTGTCTATGTATTCACACATGTATTATGTTTCCGGTTAATACAATTCTAGCATGAATAATAAACATTTATCATGATTATAAGGAAATAAATAATAACTTTATTATTGCCTCTAGGGCATATTTCCTTCAATTTTTCTGATTTGGGTTCGAGCTTTTCAGGTTGAAGTTTCTTGACATAAGCATCGCATCCCCAAACTTTCAGAAACGACAGCTTAGGTTTCTTACCAAACCACAATTCATACGGTGTCGTCTCAATGGATTTCAACGGAGCCCTATTTAAAGTGAATGCGGCAGTCTCTATAGCATAACCCCAAAATGATAGCGGTAGATCGGTAAGAGACATCATAGATCGCACCATATCCAATAGGGTGCGATTACGACGTTCGGACACACCATTACGTTGAGGTGTTCCAGGCGGCGTGAGTTGTGAAACTATTCCACATTTCCTTAAGTGCGTGCCAAATTCATGACTCAAATATTCTCCCCCATGATCTGATCGTAAGAACTTGATTTTCCTGTCACGTTGATTCTCAACCTCACTCTGAAATTCCTTGAACTTTTAAAAGGTATCAGACTTGTGTTTCATTAAGTAGACATACCCATATCTACTCAAGTCATCAGTGAGGGTGAGAACATAACGATAGCCACCGCGAGCCTCTACACTCATTGGACCGCACACATCAGTATGTATGATTTCCAATAAGTTGGTTGCTCGCTCCATTGTTTCGGAGAACAGAGTCTTGGTCATTTTGCCCATGAGGCATGGTTCGCACGTGTCAAATGATTCATAATCAAGAGACTCCAAAAGTCCATCTACATGGAGTTTCTTCATGTGTTTGACACCAATGTGACCAAGGCGGCAGTGCCACAAGTATGTGGGACTATCATTATCAACCTTACATCTTTTGGCATTCACACTATGAATATGTGTAACATCACGTTCGAGATTAAATAAGAATAAACCATTGACCAGCGGGGCATGACCATAAAACATGTCTCTCATATAAATAGAACAACCATTATTCTCAGATTTAAATGAGTAGCCATCTAGCATTAAACGAGATCCAGATACAATGTTCATGCTCAAAGCTGGTACTAAATAACAATTATTGAGGTTTAAAACTAATCCCGTAGGTAAATGTAGAGGTAGCGTGCCGACGGCGATCACATCGACCTTGGAACCATTCCCGACGCGCATCGTCACCTCGTCCTTCGCCAGTCTCTATTTATTCCGCAGTTCTTATTTTGAGTTACAGATATGAGCAACTGCACCGGTATCAAATACCCAGGAGCTACTACGAGCACTGGTTAGGTACACATCAATAACATGTATATCACATATACCTTTGGTATTGCCGGCCTTCTTATCCGCTAAGTACTTGGGGCAGTTCCGCTTCCAGTGACCGTTTCCCTTGCAATAAAAGCACTCAGTCTCAGGCTTGGGTCCATTCTTTGGCTTCTTCCCGGCAGCTTGCTTACCGGGCGCGGCAACTCCCTTGCCGTCCTTCTTGAAGTTCCTTTTACCCTTGCCTTTCTTGAACTTAGTGGTTTTATTCACCATCAACACTTGATGTTCCTTTTTGATTTCCACCTCCGCTAATTTCAGCATTGAATATACCTCGGGAATGGTCTTTTCCATCCCCTGGATATTGAAGTTCATCACAAAGCTCTTGTAGCTAGGTGGGAGCGACTGAAGGATTCTGTCAATGACCGCATCATCCGGGAGATTAACTCCCAGCTGAGACAAGGGGTTGTGCAACCCAGACATTTTGAGTATGTGCTCGCTGACGAAACTATTCTCCTCCATCTTACAACTATAGAACTTGTCGGAGACTTCATATCTCTCGACCCGGGCATGAGATTGGAAAACCATTTTCAGCTCTTGGAACATCTCATATGCTCCGTGTTGCTCAAAACGCTTTTGGAGCCCCGGTTCTAAGCTGTAAAGCATGCCGCACTGAACCAGGGAGTAATCATCACTACGAGTCTGCCAAGCGTTCATAACATCTTGCTCTGCTGGGAAAACAGGTGCTTCACCTAGCGGTGCATCAAGGACGTATGCTTTCCTGGCAACTATGAGGATAATCCTCAGGTTACGGACCTAGTCTGTGTAGTTGCTGCCATCGTCTTTCAACTTGGTTTTCTCTAGGAGTGCGTTGAAGTTGAGGGCAACATTAGCGTGGGCCATTTGATCTACAAGACATATTGCAAAGATTTTTAGACTATGTTCATGATAATTAAGTTCATCTAATCAAATTATTTAATGAACTCCCACTCAGATAGACATCCCTCTAGTCATCTAAATGATACATGATCCGAGTCAACTAGGCCGTGTCCGATCATCACGTGAGACGGACTAGTCATCATCGGTGAACATTTTCATGTTGATCATATCTTCTATACGACTCATGTTCGACCTTTCGGTCTTCCGTGTTCCGAGGCCATGTTTGTACATGCTAGGCTCGTCAAGTCAACCTAAGTGTATTGCGTGTGTAAATCTGGCTTACACCCGTTGTATGCGAACGTTAGAACCTATCACACCCGATCGTCACGTGGTGCTTCGGAACAACGGACCTTAGCAACGGTGCACAGTTAGGGGGAACACTTTCTTGAAATTATTGCGAGGGATCATCTTATTTATGCTACCGTTGTTCTAAGCAAATAAGATGTAAAACATGATAAACATCACATGCAATCAAATAGTGACATGATATGGCCAATATCATTTTGCTCCTTTTGATCTCCATCTTCGGGGTGCCATGATCATCATCGTCACCGGCATGACACCATGACCTCCATCATCGTGTCTTCATGAAGTTGTCTCGCCAACTAATACTTCTACTACTATGGCTAACGGTTAGCAATAAAGGAAAGTAATTACATGACGTTTATGTTGACACGCAGGTCATAAATAAATTAAGACAACTCCTATGGCTCCTGCCGGTTGTCATACTCATCGACATGCAAGTCGTGATTCCTATTACAAGAACATGATCAATCTCATACATCACTTATATCATTCATCACATCCTTTTGGCCATATCACATCACACGGCATATGCTGCAAAAACAAGTTAGACGTCCTCTAATTGTTGTTGCAAGTTTTACGTGGCTGCTATAGGTTTCTAGCAAGAACGTTTCTTACCTACGCCAAAACCACAACGTGATGTGCCAATTTCTATTTACCCTTCATCAGGACCCTTTTCATCGAATCCGATCTGACTAAAGTGGGAGAGATAGACACCCGCTAGCCACCCTATGCAACTAGTGCATGTCAGTCGGTGGAACCAGTCTCACGTAAGCGTACGTGTAAGGTCGGTCCGGGCCGCTTCATCCCACGATGCCACCGAATCAAGATAAGACTAGTAACGGCAAGTAAACTGACAAAATCGACGCCCACAACAACTTGTGTTCTACTCGTGCATAGAAACTACGCATAGACCTAGCTCATGATGCCACTGTTGGGGAACGTAGCAGAAATTTAAAATTTTCTACGCATCACCAAGATCAATTTATGGAGTCATCTAGCAACGAGAGGGAGAGGAGTGCATCTACATACCCTTGTAGATCTCAAGCGGAAGCGTTCAAGAGAACGGGGTTGATGGAGTCGTACTCGACGTGATTCAAATCACCGATGATCCTAGTGCCGAACGGACGGCACCTCCGCGTTCAACACACGTACGGAGCGGAGACGTCTCCCGTGCCTTTATCCAGCAAGGAGGAGGGAGAGGTTGAGGAAGAGAGCTCCAACAGCAGCACGACGGCGTGGTGGTGGTGGAGCGGCAGTACTCCGGCAGGGCTTCGCCAACCTCTTAACGGAGGAGGAGAGGTGTTGGGGAGGGGAGGGGCTTCGCCTTTGATGTGGTGGTCAGCCCTCCCCTTGCCCCTCTATTTATAGGGGAAGGAGGAAGGGGGGCGGCCCCCTCTAGATGAGATCTAGAGGGGGGCGGCGGCCAAGGGGGTGGCTTGCCCCCCAAGCAAGGGGGCGCCCCCTCTAAGGTTCCCCCCCCCAACCCTAGGCGCATGGGCCCAAGGGGGGATGCGCCCAGCCCACTTGGGGCTGGTTCCCTTTCCTCTACGGCCCATGAGGCCCTCCGAGAGAGGTGGCCCCTCCCGGTGGACCCCCGGAACCCCTCCAGTGGCCCCGGTACAATACCGATATGCCCCCGAACCTTTCCGGTGACCGTATGACAACTTCCTATATATAAATCTTCACCTCCGGACCATTACGGAACTCCTCGTGACGTCCGGGATCTCATCCAGGACTCCGAACAACATTCGGTAATCACATACAAGTCTTCCTAATAACCCTAGCGTCATCGAACCTTAAGTGTGTAGACCCTACGGGTTTGGGAACCATGCAGACATGACCGAGAAAACTCTCCGGCCAATAACCAATAGCGGGATCTGGATACCCATGTTGGCTCCCACATGTTCCACGATGATCTCATCGGATGAACCACGATGTCGAGGATTCAAGCAATCCCGTATACAATTCCCTTTGTCAATCGGTACGTTACTTGCCCGAGATTCGATCGTCGGTATCCCAATACCTCGTTCAATCTCGTTACCGGCAAGTCACTTTACTCATTCCGTAACACATCATCCCATGACCAACCCTTAGTCACATTGAGCTCATTACGATGATGTCTTACCGAGTGGGCCCAGAGATACCTCTTCGTCATACGGAGTGACAAATCCCAGTCTCGATTCGTGCCAACCCAACAGACACTTTTGGAGATACCCGTAGTGCACCTTTATAGTCACCCAGTTATGTTGTGACGTTTGGCACACCCAAAGTATTCCTATAGTATCCGGGAGTTGCACAATCTCATGGTCTAAGGAAAAGACACTTGACATTAGAAAAGCTTTAGCAGACGAACTACACGATTTTGCGCTATGCTTAGGATTGGGTCTTCTCCATCACATCATTCTCCTAATGATGTGATTCCGTTATCAATGACATCCAATGTCCATGGTCAGGAAACCGTAACCATCTATTGATCAACGAGCTAGTCAACTAGAGGCTCGCTAGGGACATGTTGTGGTCTATGTATTCACACATGTATTACGATTTCCGGATAACACAATTATAGCATGAACAATAGACAATTATCATGAACAAGGAAATATAATAATAACCATTTTATTATTGCCTATAGGGCATATTTCCAACAATCTGTCCCAATGGTGAGCCGACATGTGGTTCCTCTGGCCATTGAGAATTTTACACGTGGAAAATCCCCATTGGTTCGGGCTACTAACGGGTTATCGGATCCAAACCGGAACCCGATAGCTTAACGGCGACCCGTTACGGTGGATGCCACGTGTTGGTTACCCTTGACAAAAGCAATTCTATGACGCGCGATTTATCATCATGGAAGTGGACACTTCCGTGATGATAATTTTGGTAATGTCATGGAACACTTCTACGACAGCACAGGTATGACTATCTTGATTCTGTCATAAAATCGTCGTGGATGTGCATGCATGACATAAAACGTGACCTGTTGTGGCAAACATGTATCATCACGGAAGTGTATTTTTTTGTAGTGATGACACTGGTGAATATGGGATCTCGGTCGAAGACGATTGCTTCTCGCAATTCATGGAGTTATAGATATTGTTGACGAAGGCTTGAGCCACCTGGAATGTTGTGAAAGGATGTGGCAACAATGAAGTGGGCATGCCAAGAAAATTTGTCGATCGCCACCAATATGTTGTTGTATCTGGCCGATTGCGGGAGTCCTTCGACAAAATCCATGGTGATGACCTCCCGGGCTTGTTTAGGTACAGGCAGTGGCTCCAGGAGCCCCGGGTAGCGAACCCACTCCGACATGGCTTGCTTGCAGGACTGGCACTCCTCAACGAATAGTCGGACATGATGCTTCACACCAGGCCAAATGAAAAGTCGTCGCACACGCTGGTAGGTGATGTTGAATCCTAAATGCCCTCCAATGGCACTCGCATGCAGTGCTAACAGAACCTGCTTCTGGAGAGGCACGTTGTTGCCAAGCCAAACTCGCTCATGTTGCTTGATGATGCCTAAGTCCAGAGTGAAGACGTCTGTGTTTGTTATCCCAGTGGCTAGCTGCGCCAGCAGCCTTTGCACCATGGGATCATCGATGTATCACTGCTGAACGAAGTCTAACCATGTTGGAACTGGCACTGTGACGGTGGCGAGGTCCCCTTGTCGAGGTCCTGGGCGTCTGGACAGCGCATCTGCCACGCAGTTTTCAACGCCGCGCTTGTAGACTATCCGATAGCACAGGCCGACCATCTTGGACATGATATTTTGTTGCCACGGAGTTGCTAATCTTTGATCCTCGAGGTGGACCAAGCTACGCTGGTCAGTGTGAATGAGGAACTCGTCATTCTGTAAATATTGCCGCCATTGTTCGACCGCCAATATGATCGCTGGCCCTTCCTTCTCATATGTGGACAAGGCTCTATTGCGAGGACCCAATGCCTTGCTAGGAACGCCACCGGGTGTTTGCCCTATTAGGGAACTGCTCCGATTCCTTTGTCGAAAGCGTCAGTTTCCAGCTCGAATTGAATCTTGAAATCCGCCAACGCCAAGACCGGTGGTGTGATCAATGCTCCCTTGGAAGGCCGCCTCCTCTAATGATGTCCAATGAAACACTATATCCTTTTTGAGCAGATTCATCAAGGGGCGACTCGTGATGCCAAAGTTCCTCACAAACTTGCAGCAATACCCCGCCAGACCAAGGAATCCGCCCACTTCCTTGACCGTGGACGGAGTAGGCTACTTTGCGACATTGTCGGTGTTCTTGTTGTCAGTGCGCACGTCATCTCTGCTGATCTCATGCCCCAAGTACGTCAGAGTAGGCCCGGCGAAGGTGCACTTGCTCCTTTTGATCTTGAGCTGGTTGTCATGAAGCTACTGGAAAACTTGGCACAGCGGGCGGAGGTGTTGTTGCTTGGTGGCATTGTAGACAAGGATGTCGTCGATAAAGACCAACACCCCATGGCGATTGAGTGGTGCCAGAATTGTGTTCATGCCCCCCTAGAAGGTAGCAGGCCCGCTGGTAAGACCATACACCAACACCTCAAACTCGAAGTGGCCGTGGTGAGTCTTGAAGGTCGTCTTGTGTTTGTCCTCGGGCTTCATACGTGGGGAAAGGCTGCTGATACCAAACGTTACGCTCCCGCTTGAGGATTCGATACAAGAGTGGACAGATTACAGAGGAATTGAAAAAGTCGAGCTAGGGCTCTAGAGATACAAAGAAATGGGGATCAGGAGATGAGAGCCGTCGCCTATGTCATGTCTCTGCCTGCCTTCCTCACAGTGCGTCGCTTGCTTAAGTAGTTAGGTTGCCCAGTCGTAGCCCGCATAGCGCTAGTTGGGCTTGTGGGCTCGCCCTGTCTTCTCTTGGGCTTGGTCCCCTTGGTGGCCTGGTATTGAGGGTAGTAGGTTGGGCTGTAACAAGAACTAATATTGGTTGCTAAAGTTTATCTCAGAATATTGGTTTCATGAAGATCATGTTGGAGTTGTGTGACCCCCCCCCCCCTCCCTTCAAAAGGGATCAAAGGCGCACTATCGGGAAGGGCCATCGTGAATGAATGTTGTGTGAGAATACATGAGACATATACACCAACCCTCCTGCACCTATCACCATATTTTCCTGTAGCGTGCTTTGCCGAGGTGTCCTTAGAGTTTCAACAAAAACTTTCTGGACACAATATGCGCACGGGGTGTTGAACACGAGGCTGACTTGACGGAGGGGAGACGGTGAAGCCGCTGAGAATTGGTAGGATTACGGTCGTGGAGAGGTGAGGAAGGGGAGAAGAATGGGCGTTACTCGACTAAGGAGATCGGTTACCAAAAAGGATGAAGAAGAGGGAGAGGCAAAGGGACGGTGTGTCACAGCGAAAGCGACCCATAGATGCATCTAAAACAACTTTTTTACGGCACAGAAAACAATTCCTGCGGTGGGCGACACGCCGTAGGTTCCCTCACTATGTTTTGCCCAAGCGGAATGTTGCTCGACGGCGACACGAGTGCGAAGCATTTATTCACCCTCAACGAAAACGTTTCTAAAAACAAATAAATCTCGGAACAAAATCCCCCAGGTAGGCCGGTATCGGGTATAGCCACCCCACCCCGCGGGTCCACGACCCAGGCAGGCAGGAGTGGTAGCACCGCACTAGCGCACTCCGTCGCAGAACCGGTCCACCACCGCCACCCCCGCAGTCCACTCCCAGCGCCGCCCGTCCCGCCGCCGCCGCCGCCGGGGAGGACCAGGATGGCCGAGAAGCCGGCGGGCCCGGCCTCCAGGTCCAGGATCCGGGGCGGGCTCGCCCCCTCCGCGCCCTCCTCCAGGTACAGGTCCCATTGCCCTCGATCTGCATTTCCGCCCGGGGTCCAGTTTGAATTTTCTTCCGGGGTTTGCTCGAGCCGTTCTTGACTCTCTCTCTATATGCAGGAGGGTGGTCTCGATGGCGTACACGGCGGCTCCGCATCAGGCCAAGAAGGTGAGCCAGAGGCCCCCTTGACCCTGACCCCGCTCCAAATCTCCTTTTCGAGCATCTTTTACCTTTCCGAATCGCCTCTTTGTCTTGCTCGTCGAATGCTGGGTTCTTGGGTGCTCAAAGCTTGAGCCTGTCTTTGGTGGCGAGGAGTGTCGGCGTTGTGCTCCTGCAAGGCCCGGTGTGAGTAGACTAGTGGGCACCAGCAGTGTCTTGGCGAGAGGAAACTGTCCTGAAACAGTGCTCATTGCACCTGCCAAAACTGGATACGTGCTTGTTAATGGTAGTGGTTGTTACTGTTTGTACTGGTGGTTTTGATCTATGCGAACATCTACTACATGTGCAGGTTCCTGAGCCGAAGGTTGTGAAGCCAGCAAGAACCACGCCGGCCAAGAGGCGGCAGCAGCTGGATCAGGCGCAGAAGCAGAGGGAAGAGCTCGCTGCGTTGCAGGAGCAGCTTGGTGGCTTGCAGGGAAAACTGCTTGAGAAAGACGAAGCTCTGAGGTCCGCAGAGAACTTGATTGGCCGGATCAGTGTTGCGAACGAAGAGGTGGATGAATTGAGAAGCCAGCTTAATGATAAGGAATCGCTTGTTGAGTCTACTGGCTCCGAGTTGCATGGTGCAAAGGTATACTGGACTTGCTTGGTACTTTTGGCATATCGCTAGAGTTTATATTCCCATAGCAATTACTACTGCTTAACCAGCTCCTTCATTCAAGAAAACGCTATTCTGCAAATTTTGCACCAGTGAAGATGATGCTATGGGACACTATCATTCAGACAACAAAGTCACTGTCCTGGTTTTCTTCTCTGCACTATATGGTTTTGATAATGCAAAGCAATGTACCCCAAGTTCTTATTCAAAATCGATCAGAAAATGACGCAGTTAGATATACAAGTGCACACCATGTTTTGTGAGCCTCTACTTATTCCACTTTAGTTGGCCTGTCGTGTACCCTTATTATTGATTTGATTGAACTGATGTGAAGAAAGAAACCTATGGATATGCTGATTTGAGGTTCTAACTACGCTGCTGCTCGGCATTCAAAGCTGAGTAGTGATTTTCATGGATCTGACAAGTACAAACATAACTATGCATTAAACATTATTTGACCTTTTTTTAGAAAATTTATTTGGCATTTTTCATGCCTTACTTGATTAGTGATGTATGTTTTCCTCAATGTGTTTCAATGCCATGTTAAAGATGCTTATGTCTTTTGTCCCTTTCTTTTAATGTTGAACAGTAGATTCTGAAGAGTAAGAAAAAGAGTAAAAGGCCAACACAGTTTATATTTCAACTGACATGTGCTGTAGTGCTCTTTGTCTTTGGGAATCTTAAATTTTCTACTTTCTAATTTGTATTCATGCTTGTTTATGTTACAAGAGACTTCTATGTTTTTCATCTGTGTCATAAAAGTATAGGCTCAATTTAATCAGTTTGTTAGTAATAGCACTGCTAATTGCTAAATACTTGCTGATTTGGTGTTATTGTTGCAGATTATGTTGGCAGAGAAGCAAGCAGCATTGGAGAAGCTAGAATGGGAGGCAAAGATGTCAAGTACAAAAGTTGAAGAACTTGAAGTGGATGTAGCCTCTATGGATGTTGAAATCTCTGCTCTGATGAAGGTATTCAGGAAAATAACAGAGAACAACCGAGCCTCTCATCCCACGGAGAGATCTGACGATTCATCGTTGGAATGTGAACCAGTTCAGCTTGATGTAAGCTCATGCCCTGTTACATTCTTATAAACTCTTCAACGCTATTGTATATCTTGCTTGATGAAAAATTGAATTAATTATGTCTTTATCTGAATGAGCTATCTATATGTGCTTTGCTCCAAAACTGATTTTTAATTTGTTGTTTCTCCTATTTGCTACAACGCAGGATACGGTAGGTGATATTGATACGGAGAAGATGGAGCAGGAAATGTCAGCCTACGTCACGGCTCTAGCAGCCGCGAAAGACAATCCTACGGAGGAGTTCCTGAAGGCAGTAACTGAGGCAAGGCTGAGACTCCAAGCGTTTGTACTCTAACTTGTCAGGAAAACATTGACCCATGCTCTGTGCCCACTGCCCAGAGCAGCTCTCGTGATGCTCGGCAGAAACAGTTTCGCCACTGGGTGATATGATGTGCACGCGAGTTGACAGTTGTCGCCACTGGGTCTTATATCGCAGAGGATCCGTGTTTGTATCCTCTCATCTTGGATCTGGGCCGATGATGCCTCTGATCTTGTTGTTGTAATGTTATCAACTATTTGTAGTATGTGACTGGGTGGCATCTTAGTAGAGATGTCAACTTGTACAATTTTAGTAAACATCTGATGGTTCAACTGTCTGGACGACCTAGAGATTATTGTTCTAAGTGGTCTGAACATTTGCAATCCGGAGTATGTTCTCAAACTTTCAGGCTATTGTTTGGTTTCATGCACATGCAGGGAGTTTGTGAATTTTATTGAACATTCGATGGTTCAACCTGTCTAAACGACCAACAGATTTAGCCATGGACAGGGCCGCATGGAAGTTAGATGTGCTAGAACCATGACTTGGTTTCGATATCTTATGGGTTTCAACTCTAGTCAAACCCAACTTGTTTGGGATTGAAGGCTTTGTATTGTTGTTGTTGTTTCGTTGTTTTCGTGTATGTTCTCAAACTTTTAGGCTATTGTTTGGCATGTGCAGGGAGTTTGATTTCAGAAGCAGATACATTTGAGTTTGTGAGAGAGAAACATGAAGGTAATAGCTCACAGAGCATAAGTAGATCCTGGCAACCCCTGCGTAGGCGTAGATCAACTATAGTTGCGCAGTCTGGCAGAAGTGTTTTTGAAGAATTTTGAGAGTATTTTCCTGGTCCAACCCAAGGTCCCCAGGTATACCCACAAAACCCTCAGATCCTAGTTATTAGACACTAACCTAGACCTAGCGTATTGGGGAACGGGATTGGGAGGAGTCCAACGATCCCAAATCTCTTCGGGGTGGAAAAACAACATTACAAGGCCTAAATGTATTTCCACTCTTATTTTGGTAGAGGTCATACCAACACAGTAACACACATAGGTCACACAGATCATACACAGTTGTAGTTCAACACCTTCATTCTAGAGGTAAGAAAATTGTGCGTATTCACAAAATTTATTTTACAACATCTACCAAAAGGAACACAAACCTAGCAACATTTAAAAACTGCATGTGTACATTCCTAGTGTTACAGCCTGCTGCAAATCTATAGCCACAAGCACAACAACCAACATCTAGGTCAGGTAAGCATTCATAGATGGCATACAGGTGTAGAACACAGCCACAAACCTACAAAAACAAAACACTGCAACTACCTCCAGGCAAGTACGAGCCACATGAATGTTGGATGTTGGTTCACTTGTCCACCAGCAGCAGAGATAATTCAAAAAAGAAAGGCAAAAGTCATAATACAAGGTTACAGACCAGATGATCATCCTAATACATAGTAAATAGTACATTCTCGCACTCTCGGTGCTCTTTCCTCGCATAATAATAAGGTAAACAAAAGAGTATTTAGGGGAATCACAACACGTTTGACAGGTTTTTCCGGCAATATTATGCCACTCGGCGACTATATTTAAGGTAGGGGCAGGTAGGGGTAGGCAGGCAGGCGGCAGCAACATCTTGTATCCGAGGAAGCTGGAATCATGACTTCGCACTTATTTGAACTGCTTGTATGGCTGCAAGACAGAGAGTATAAGTCAGTACATGGTAGCAGGCTAGCAGCAAAGGAATACAAATAGGTAAAATATAATAATAGCACCAGAACATAGAGTACAGCACAATCCTAAAAACTACCCCCTCTGTTCATTAATATAAGACATTTGGCAGTTTAATAAACTGCCAAAACGTCTTACATTTAAAGAACAGAGGTAGTACTATCTTTTATATCACAATTACCAGCATTTCAATATGAAATACAGTAAGGCTGTGAACTTAATGGTGTTACAAGTAATAAATTTGCTAAACTAAGTTATTAGTGGCAAATAGAGCAAAGTAGAAATAAGCTACAGACTTGCAGCAGGTGCTAGATGCCGACAAAAAGTTGGCAGCCAACAAAAATTGAACAGACTATCTATGGATTTGTTGTAAAGAAACTAAGGACATATTTCAAAACAAAGAATGTAAAATTATATCTAGAAACATTTCATCTTAACACTTAAGTACCTAAACATGAAATGATTAAACAAATACAGCCAGCCATAATACAGGATAATAGTACTTGCTGTAAAATGTTTCTCCTTCACGGACAACTAGGCAATGAAACAAGCAGGCAAATAATAAGTAGCAGGGGCAACTCCACCGGTAGCATTATAATGCAGTGAAAGTTACAGACTCAGTTCAAAAATCACAAAACTACAAACAATCGGACCACAATATAATGGTCTAAATGGATTAGAAACCATATAGAAGCTCACTACAGCCAAAAGGAAAGATATTGGCATCAAATAACTCTGACAATTATTTAAGTAGAGAAAGAATGCATAACAGTTCATACAGCCTAAAACAATTCCCGAATAAGGAGATCAATATATGTATAGATCACGTTATAAAAGGGACTAGCAGCCACCAATGTCATCAAAATAAAATCATGTTTGACTTGACATTCTCCATGAATGAACACATAACAGGATGCATGCAGAAAAGAAAAGATGCAGTGCTTACATTTTTCAGACAAGCATACATGTTTCTCACTAGATACTTAACATCCTATTGGTGATAGTACTTTAGGAGTCTACAAGTAGCGCATCTAGATTTTTTTTTTCAAATTTCACAAAGAAACGACTATTCCCTGCCACAAAATCTACTTGAATGCAAAGCAGCTTGCAGATAGTGCAATGTAATGAGTTTGTTGTTTTCTAGTATACACGAATGAATTTGCAAATGATAATTATATTCAACTGAGAAGCTTAGTTTGGTTCAGCGCATTCATAGCATGGTACTCATTTTAGTGAACTCCAAGTTGTTACTGGTGAGTGCGAAGTCTAGTTACCAGAATATAACATGTTACATGAATATTCAACACGGGGAAATAGTCCTTATAAATGTGAAGCATTCTCTATATTCACTAACTCTGTTGTCTGACCTATGCTAGCTATTATGTTTCTACACCTTAGATCACTGGAGCACTAGACTTCAAGCTTTGGAAATAAGTTATTACATGTGATGCAGTGGAACTTGTTAACCCAAGACACCTCCAGTCTTTGCACTGAATTAATGTAATATGTGAAATTTTGGTCTAGGTCACGCATTTTGACAAGTATGTGTTCAATTATCTCAATATGCAGGAACATTGTTTCCAGCACAGGACCTTTCGACTAATTGTCAGAGCCTCCAGTGCGGAACAGAAGGAGTGACATAAGCATTTACAAGCTCCAAAACAGTACAGTTAGGTCTTTTTACAACTTATCTTAACTTCCAAGACCTACTCTGCAGTACTTATCAAAATGCTGGAGCATAAACACCACTGGTCATATTTGAAGAATACAGGGTGGGAGCCTTTACATTTCCTTTTTGAGGATACATCATATAAATAACAATTGGATTACAAGGAGGTTTTCTACAACAGCTTATTTACAAGTTACAAATCTAAGTTACATTCTTGAATTCCCAGCTTGAGCAATGCCTTTAAGCTACAAAAGAATTAATGAAAAATCTATACACAACAGCAACCAGAGCGCTATACAGACGGTATCCAGTGGGTTACACAAGTATGCAGCTATACAGTGATATCCGGCGACAGGAAGCTACGTACAGGTATACAACCAAATGAAAGAATGATTACATTGAAAACAAAGAACAAGAACAGATAAAGCAGAACTTACATCTCAGTTAATGCTACAACAGATCCCTGGAGACACAAGCAGTTATAAGCAGTGAACGGTTGAAAGTTGGCATGTGCAAAAATTATGCCACCTCGGATTGCCGCTGCCCCTATGCTAGGCATCCAGGTACATCACTCGTGCGACATTCGTCGCCGCTTTGAGTGATCAACCTCCCTTGACCTGCTTCGTCTCCCAGATGATCTTCCTCTATCCCAGTCTTCAGTACGATCAGAATCACGCTCCCTGTGTCTGTGATAATCACCATGGCGATCTCTGTCATCCCGGTGTCTGTCCCTATCTCCTCTATCCCTCTCCCTTTCCCTATCTCCTCTGTCCCTCTCCCTTTCCCTATCTCCTCCTCTGTCCCTCTCTCTTTCCCTCTCACGACCCATATCCCGTTCATCACGGTGCCTTCTCTCTGGCAATTCTGGTGGTGGGGGCAAATCTTTTTCCCTCTCCCGCCTCCTTTCTGGTGCACCTGACCATTCCCGCTCTGGTGGCCTCTCTTTACCATGGCTTCCACCTTCTCCATAGTGCTGATCAGATGCTGCATCATCACCATAGCTTGATTGTTCCTCGCCTCCCCAACCACCACCCATGCTTGGGTCTGGCCACATTCCAACACCCCCGGCACCCATACCACCTCCTCTCCCAAAGAACGCTGGGTTCACATGAGGAGCAACCACAGGTGGGAATGGCTGCATCAAGCCTGGGAATGGTGCACCACCAGGTCCACCAGGGAACCCTCCAAACCCTCCACCCATCCTTCCCATGGCTGCACCATAGCCAGTGGGATCAAATCCCTGCCCCATCATCCCTCCGGGATGCATCATTGGTGGCGGTGGAGCCACCATCCCTCCGTTCCCCATGATCCCTCGGCCACCCACCGGACCCATCCGATTCCTCATATTCCCACCAGGACCTCTACCCCCCATCCCACCACCACCTGGACCTCTGCCCCAATTCCCACCACCTGCCCCGCCTCCTCCTCCACCACCGCCACCACCACCAGCTCCTCCGCCTCCCCGGCCACCATAGTTTCCTCCAACCTGAGGCCCAGGCGGGCCTCCAGGTGGACCACCACCACCTCTGCCACCACTCTTCTGCATACCTGAATTCTGCTGACCCATCGGTTGGTTGTTCTTCATCTGAGCTTCACCCATGCGGCGTACAGTGTTAGGCGAAGCAAAGGCCACGACACAGGGACGGCCATTGAACGGGTGGCCGTTCATGCCCTCCTTGCAGGCAGCAGCAGCGCCAGGGTCAAAGAAATCGACCTGGCAATATCCCTTGGATTTCCCGCTGGCCTTCTCATCAAAGAACCTGACTTCCTTGACATGGCCGTACTTGACGAGCTCCGCCTCCAGATCCGCGTCCGTCGTCCACCAGTGGAGGTCCCCAACGAAGAGCGTGGTAGCGCCAGGGCCGTCGCCACCCCCGCCGTTGCCAACAACTATCGGTCCTCCCCCGAAGTTGCCCCCTCCCTGCCGGTGGAACCCGTCTCCTCCCGCCTGGATCTGGTGGTGGGGAGGCGGCGGCGGCGCCGCGGCGACGGGAGGCTGAGGCGGCGGCGGGAGATGGGACGGGTTGGGGCGGTCTTGGATGGGGGCAGGGCCGGACGCGACTCCCGGGATGTGGACCTTCTCCGGGTGGCCCATCGGGGGCGGCGGCGGGGGCAGCGGGAGCGAAGGGGTGGGCAGAACCTGCTGCTGTTGCGGCGGCGGCGGGGGCGCCTGCTGCGGGGGGAGCTGGTGCTGCTTGGGGGGCAGCGCCGGCGGCGGGGGCTGGACGGGGGGCTGGGAGGCGTGGAGGAAGCCGTCCCCGACGTTGACGTCGTTGTAGAGGTCGTCGTAGTCGTCGTCGTCGCCGTAGTACTGGTCGACGTCCTGCACGGCGGAGATGGCCTCCTTCCGGTGGAAGGAGCCGTCCCCGTCGGGATCCATGGCGGCGGCGGCGGGGGCGGGGGAGGCGGAGCAAACCCTAGGGGCTGGATCTGGTGGGAGCGCGCCGAGGCGGAGGGGGGAAACGAAATAAGCTGGAGACTGGGTCTGGCTGGTGCTCGGATTTGGATTTGGAGGGTGTGTGCGCGTGCGCCTCGTCCCGGGTCAGGACCGGAGAGGATGGCAGGTGGGGCCCGCGCGGTGAGCGCGGGATGGTTCCGGTGAGGTCAGGCGGTGGGACGTGGCGGGCTGGCAGTGGACGGGTGGGCTTGACAAATCTTTGGGCCCTCTCTCTCTCTCTCTGAAAGGCCGGTGCCTTCGAGGAGTCGAGGGATGGAATTTTCTATACGACTTTCACAGAGATATAGAAGAACTTGGGAGAGAGGGAGGGGCTGCACCAAAGGAAAAAGGTGTGTTTGAGAGGCCTTCCTACCCCACTATATATAGGGATCTCAAGGGGGGGTGCGCCAGCCCCTAGGAGATCCAATCTCCAAGGGGGCGGCGGCCAGGGGAGGAGTCCTCCCCCCCAAGGCACCTAGGAGGTGCCTTCCCCTGCTGGGACTCTTCCTTTAGGGATTCCCCAGGCGCATGGGCCTCTTGGGGCTGGTGCCCTTGGCCCATGTAGGCCGAGGCGCACCCTCTACAGCCCATGTGGCCCCCGGGGGTAGGTGGCCCCACCCGGTGGACCCCCGGGACCCTTTCGGTGGTGCCGGTACAATACCGATAACCCCGAAACTTGTCCCGATGGCCGAAACAGGACTTCCTATATATAATTCTTTACCTTCGGACCATTCCGGAACTCCTCGTGACGTCCGGGATCTCATCCGGGACTCCGAACAACATTCGGTAACCACATACAAGCTTCCTTTATAACCCTAGCGTCATCGAACCTTAAGTGTGTAGACCCTATGGGTTCGGGAGACATGCAGACATGACCGAGACGTTCTTCGGTCAATAACCAACAGCGGGATCTGGATACCCATGATGGCTCCCACATGTTCCACGATGATCTCATCGGATGAACCACGATGTCAAGGACTTAATCAATCCTGTATACAATTCCCTTTGTCTATCGGTATGTTACTTGCCCGAGATTCGATCGTCGGTGTCCAATACCTAGTTCAATATCGTTACCGGCAAGTCTCTTTACTCGTTCCGTAAAACATCATCCCGTGATCAACTCCTTGGTCACATTGCGCATATGATGATGTCCTACCGAGTGGGCCCAGAGATGCCTCTCCGCTTACACGGAGTGACAAATCCCAGTCTTGATTCGTGCCAACCCAACAGACACTTTCGGAGATACCTGTAGTGCACCTTTATAGTCACCCAGTTACGTTGTGACGTTTGGTACACCCAAAGCATTCCTGCGGTATCCGGGAGTTGCACAATCTCATGGTCTAAGGAAATGATACTTGACATAGAAAAGCTTTAGCATACGAACTACACGATCTAGTGCTATGCTTAGGATTGGGTCTTGTCCATCACATCATTCTCCTAATGATGTGATCCCGTTATCAATGACATCCAATGTCCATGGTCAGGAAACCGTAACCATCTATTGATCAACGAGCTAGTCAACTAGAGGCTTACTAGGGACATGGTGTTGTCTATGTATCCACACATGTATCTGAGTTTCCTATCAATACAATTATAGCATGGATAATAAACGATTATCATGAACAAGGAAATATAATAATAACCAATTTATTATTGCCTCTAGGGCATATTTCCAACAGTCTCCCACTTGCACTAGAGTCAATAATCTAGTTCACATCGCCATGTGATTAACACTTACAGGTCACATCGCCATGTGACTGACACCCCAAGAGTTCTGGGTTTGATCATGTTGCTTGTGAGAGAGGTTTTAGTCAACGGGTCTGAACCTTTCAGATCCGTGTGTGCTTTACAAATCTCTATGTCATCTCCTAGATGAAGCTACCATGTTCTATTTGGAGTTAATCCAAATAACTATTCTACTTGGAGCTATTCTAAATTGTTGCTCCATTATATGTATCCGGTATCTCTACTCAGAGCTATCCGGATAGGTGTTAAGCTTGCATCGACGTAACTCTTTACGACAAACTCTTTTACCACCTCCATAATCGAGAAAATTCCTTAGTCCACTAGTTACTAAGGATAACTTTGACCGCTGTCCCGTGATCCATTCTTGGATCACTCTTGTACCCCTTGACTGACTCATGGCAAGGCACACTTCAGGTGCGGTACACAGCATAGCATACTGTAGAGCCTATGTCTTGAGCATAGGGGACGACCTTCGTCCTTTCTCTCTATTCTGTCGTGGTCGAGCTTTAAGTCTTAACTTCATACCTTACAACTCAGGCAAGAACTCCTTCTTTGACTGATCCATCTTGAACAACTTCAAGATCATGTCAAGGTATGTGCTCATTTGAAAGTACCATTAAGCGTTTTGATCTATCCTTATAGATCTTGATGCTCAATGCTCAAGTAGCTTAATCCAGATTTTCCATTGAAAACACTTTCCAAATAACCCTACATGCTTTCCAGAAATTCTACGTCATTTCCGATCAACAACATATATTCATCAGAAATTCTATAGTGCTCCCACTCACTTCTTTGGAAATACAAGTTTCTCATAAACTTTGTATATACCAAAATCTTTGATCATCTCATCAAAACATACATTCCAACTCCGAGACGCTCACTCCAGTCCTCAGAAGGATTGCTGAAGCTTTGCATACTTATTAGCATCTTTCAGGATTGACAAAACCTTCCGGTTGTATCACATACAACCTTTCCTCAAGAAAATCGTCGAGGAAACAATGTTTTGACATCCTATCTGCAAGATTTCATAAATAATGTAGTAATCGCTAATATAATTCCAACAGATTCTTAGCATCGCTACGAGTGAGAAAGTCTCACCATAGTCAACTCCTTGAACTTGTCGGAAAACATCTTAACGACAAGTCGAGCTTTCTTAAAGGTGACATTTATCATCATTGTTCGTCTTCCTTTTAAAATCCATATGTACCTAACAGCCTTACGACCATCAAGTAGTTCTTCCAAAGTCTACACTTTGTTTTCATATATGGATCCTCTCTCGGATTATATGGCCTCGAGCCATTTATCGGAATCCGGGCCCACCATCGCTTCTCCATAGCTCGTAGGTTCATTGTTGTCTAGCAACATGACTTCCAAGACAGGGTTACGTACCACTCTGAAGTAGTACGCATCCTGTCATCCCACGAGGTTTGGGAGTGACTTGATTCGAAATCTCATGATCAATATCATAAGCTTCCACTTCAATTGGTGTAGGTGCCACAGGAACAACTTCCTGTGCCTTGCCATACACTAGTTGAAGAGACGGTTCAATGACCTCATCAAGTCTCCACCATCCTCCCACTCAATTCTTTCGAGAGAAACTTTTCCTCGAGAAAGGACCCGATTCTAGAAACAATCCCTTATTGCTTTCGAATCTGAGACAGGAGGTATACCCAACTGTTTTTGGGTTGTCCTATGAAGATGCATTTATCCGCTTTGGATTCGAGCTTATCGGCCTGAAACTTTTTCACATAAGCGTTGCAGCCCCAAACTTTTAAGAAATGACAGCTTAGGTTTCTCTAAACCATAGTTCATACGGTGTCACCTCATCGGAATTACGTGGTGCCCTATTTAAAGTGAATGTGGTTGTCTCTAATGCCTAACCCATAAACTATCATGGTAATTCGATAAGAGACATCATGGTATGCATCATATCCAATAGGGTGCAGCTATGATGTTCGGACACACCATCACACTATGGTGTTCCAGGCTGTATCAGTTGTGAAACAATTTCCACAATGTCTTAATTTTGTGCCAAACTCGTAATTCAGATATTCATCTCTATGATCATATCACAGATATTTTATCCTCTTGTCACGACGATCTTTCAACTTCACCCTGAAATTACTTGAACCTTTCAATAATTCAGACTCGTGATTCATCAAGTAAATATACTCAACATCTACTCAAATCATCTGTGAAGTAAGAACATAACGATATCCACTACATGCCTCAGCACTCAATGGACTGCACACATCAAAATGTATTTCTTCCAACAAGTTGCTTTCTAGTTCCATTTTACTGAAAAACGAGGCTTTCAGTCATCTTGCCCATGTGGTATAATTTGCATGTCTCAAGTGATTCAAAATCAAGTGAGTCCAAACGGTCCATTTGCATGGAGTTTCTTCATGCATACACACCAATAGACATGGTTCGCATGTCTCAAACTTTTCAAAAACGAGTGAGTCCAAAGATCCATCAACATGGAGCTTCTTCATGCGTTTTATACCGATATGACTTACGTGGCTGTGCCACAAGTAGGTGGTACTATCATTACTATCTTTTGGCATGAACATGTGTATCACTACGATCGAGATTCAATAAACCATTCATTTTAGGTGTAAGACCATTGAAGGTATTATTCAAATAAACAGAGTAACCATTATTCTCCTTAAATGAATAACCGTATTGCGATAGACATAATCCAATCATGTCTATGCTCAACGCAAACACCAATCTCGATGGTAGAGGGAGCGTACGATATTTGATCATATCAACATTGGAAACACTTCTAACACATATCATCAGCTCACCTTTAGCTAGTCTCCGTCTATTCCGTAGCTTTTATTTCGAGTTACTAACACTTAGCAACCGAACCGGTATCTAATACCCTGGTGCTACTAGGAGTACTAGTAAAGTACACATCAACACAATGTATATCCAATATACTTCTATCGACCTTGCCAGCCTTCTAATCTACCAAGTATCTAGGGTAATTCTGCTCCAGTGGTTGTTCCCCTTATTACAGAAGCACTTAGTCTCGGGTTTGGGTTCAACCTTGGGTTTCTTCACTAGAGCAGCAGCTGAATTGCCGTGTCATGAAGTATCCCTTCTTGCCCTTGCCCTTCTTGAAACTAGTGGTTTCACCAACCATCAACAATTGATGCTCCTTCTTGATTTCTACTTTTGCGGTGTCAAACATCGCGAATATCTCAAGGATCATCATATATGTCCTCGATATATTATAGTTCATCACGAAGCTCTAGCAGCTTGGTGGTAATTCGGAGAACTATCACTATTTCATTTGGAAGATCAACTCCCACTTGATTCAAATGATTGTTGTACTCAGACAATCTGAGCACAAGCTCAACAATTGAGCTTTTCTCCTTAGTTTGCAGGCTAAGAAAATCGTCGGAGGTCTTATACCTCTTGACGTGGGCACGAGCCTGAAATCCCAATTTCAGCCCTCAAAACATCTCATATGTTTCGTGACGTTTCAAAAAACGTCTTTGGTGCCTCAACTCTAAACCGTTTAACTGAACTATCACGTAGTTATCAAAACGTGTATGTCAGATGTTCGCAACATCCACAGACAACGTTCGAGGTTCAACACACTGAGCGGTGCATTAAGGACATAAGCCTTCTAAGAAGCAATGAGGACAATCCTCAGTCTACGGACCTAGTCCGCATAATTGCTACTATCAACTTTCAACTAATTTTTCTCTAGGAACATATCTAAACAGTAGAACTAAAGCGTGAGCTACGACATAATTTGCGAAGACCTTTTGACTATGTTCAGGATAATTAAGTTCATCTTATGAACTCCCACTTAGATAGACATCCCTCTAGTCATCTAAGTGATTACATGATCCGAGTCAACTAGGCCGTGTCCGATCATCACGTGAGACGGACTAGCCAACGTCGGTGAACATCTTCATGTTGATCGTATCTACCATACGACTCATGCTCGACCTTTCGGTCTTCTGTGTTCCGAGGCCATGTCTGTACATGCTAGGCTCGTCAAGTTAACCCTAAGTGTTTTGCATGTGTTCCGAGGCCATGTCTGTACATGCTAGGCTCGTCAACACCCGTTGTATGTGAACGTAAGGATCCATCACACCCGATCATCACGGCGTGCTTAGAAACGACGAACTGTAGCAACGGTGCACAGTTAGGGGAGAACACTTCTTGAAATTTTAATGAGGGATCATCTTTATTTACTACCGTCGTTCTAAGCAAATAAGATGTAAAACATGATAAACATCACATGCAATCAAATAGTGACATGATATGGCCAATATCATTTGCTCCTTTTGATCTCCATCTTCGGGGCTCCATGATCATCATCGTTGTCACCGGCATGACACCATGATCTCCATCATCATAGATCTCCATCATCGTGTCTTCTTGAAGTTGTCTCGATCACTATTACTTCTCTACTACAGCTAACGGTTAGCAATAAAGTAAAGTAATTACATGACGTTTAATTGACACGAGGTCATAAATAAATTAAGACAACTCCTATGGCTCCTGCCGGTTGTCATACTCATCGACATGCAAGTCGTGATTCCTATTACAAGAACATGATCAATCTCATACATCACATATATCATTCATCACATCCTTTGGCCATATCACATCACATAGCATACCCTGCAAAAACAAGTTAGACGTCCTCTAATTGTTATTTGCATGTTTTACGTGGCTGCTATGGGTTTCTAGCAAGAACGTTTCTTACCTACGCAAAGACCACAACGTGATATGCCAATTGCTATTTACCCTTCATAAGGACCCTTTTCATCGAATCCGATCCGACTAAAGTGGGAGAGACAGACACCCGCCAGCCACCTTATGCAACTAGTGCATGTTTGTCGGTGGAACCGGTCTCACGTAAGAGTACGTGTAAGGTTGGTCCGGGCCGCTTCATCCCACGATGCCGCCGAATCAAGATTGGACTAGTAACGGTAAGCATATTGAACAAAATCAACGCGTCGTGATTCAGATCACCGATGATCCTAGTGCCGAACGGACGGCACCTCCGCGTTCAACACACGTACAGCCCGGTGACGTCTCCCACGCCTTGATCCAGCAAGGAGAGAGGGATAGGTTGAGGAAGACTCCATCCAACAGCAGCACAACGGCGTGGTGGTGATGGAGGAGCGTGGCAATCCTGCAGGGCTTCGCCAAGCACCGCAGAAGAGGAGAAGAACTTGGGAGAGAGGGAGGGGCTGCACCAAAGGAAAAAGGTGTGTTTGAGAGGCCCTCCTACCCCACTATATATAGGGATCCCAAGGGGGGGTGCGCCAGCCCCTAGGAGATCCAATCTCCAAGGGGGCGGCGGCCAGGGGAGGAGTCCTCCCCCCCAAGGCACCTAGGAGGTGCCTTCCCCTGCTGGGACTCTTCCTTTAGGGTTTCCCCAGGCGCATGGGCCTCTTGGGGCTGGTGCCCTTGGCCCATGTAGGCCAAGGCGCACCCCCTACAGCCCATGTGGCCCCCGGGGGTAGGTGGCCCCACCCGGTGGACCCCCGGGACCCTTCCGGTGGTCCCGGTACAATACCGATAACCCCGAAACTTGTCCCGATGGCCGAAACAGGACTTCCTATATATAATTCTTTACCTTCGGACCATTCCGGAACTCCTCGTGACATCCGGGATCTCATCCGGGACTCCGAACAACATTCGGTAACCACATACAAGCTTCCTTTATAACCCTAGCGTCATCGAACCTTAAGTGTGTAGACCCTACGGGTTCGGGAGACATGCAGACATGACCGAGACGTTCTTTGGTCAATAACCAACAGCGGGATCTGGATACCCATGATGGCTCCCACATGTTCCACGATGATCTCATCGGATGAACCACGATGTCAAGGACTTAATCAATCCCGTATACAATTCCCTTTGTCTATCGGTATGTTACTTGCCCGAGATTCGATCGTCGGTGTCCAATACCTAGTTCAATCTCGTTACCGGCAAGTCTCTTTACTCGTTCCGTAACACATCATCCCGTGATCAACTCCTTGGTCACATTGCGCATATGATGATGTCCTACCGAGTGGGCCCAGAGATACCTCTCCGCTTACACGGAGTGACAAATCCCAGTCTTGATTCGTGCCAACCCAACAGACACTTTCGGAGATACCTGTAGTGCACCTTTATAGTCACCCAGTTACGTTGTGACGTTTGGTACACCCAAAGCATTCCTACGGTATCCGGGAGTTGCACAATCTCATGGTCTAAGGAAATGATACTTGACATTAGAAAAGCTTTAGCATACGAACTACACGATCTAGTGCTATGCTTAGGATTGGGTCTTGTCCATCACATCATTCTCCTAATGATGTGATCCCGTTATCAATGACATCCAATGTCCATGGTCAGGAAACCGTAACCATCTATTGATCAACGAGCTAGTCAACTAGAGGCTTACTAGGGACATGGTGTTGTCTATGTATCCACACATGTATCTGAGTTTCCTATCAATACAATTATAGCATGGATAATAAACGATTATCATGAACAAGGAAATATAATAATAACCAATTTATTATTGCCTCTAGGGCATATTTCCAACAATAGGATAGGTTTTTTTATAGGGAAATACTAATACTATTATCGAATCTGATTCCAAGTCCTTGTACAATGCAAGATGCTTAGCCGATGCTTGGTAAAATAAATCAGTTTTTTAAGAACTAGTGCTTATTTGTATACTATATAGATGTTTAATTAAGCACCCCTCCTATAGAGATAAGCATTGGTGCTCGAGAAAAACTCGGTTTATTTTGCCAAGCACCTCCTCTAAGCATCTTGCATTGTACAAGGCCTAAGGCGGCTAGGGTTTGCCGGTTCACCGTCGCCCGTCTCGGAGGCGGCTGCACGGTTGTCGGTGTTGATTTCCAAGGACGATGCCCTTCATTGTCGTGTTTCATTTCTACCTCTCTACTACGGATTACTTGTCGCCTATGCACCAAGGCGCCGGGAGTAGATTTGTTTTTTCCCGCTTCCTTGTGTTTAACCAGTTGAGCATGTCTTTGTGAGGTTTGATGTTGCGTGTGGAGGATTGTGATTTAGCCTAGATGGGTGTGCGTTGGATCTAGTGAGGTAGTAAGGTGTTGTGTTGCTCTTATTCTTTTTGGTTGGAGCTTTTTCTTCTTGGGTGAACTGTTCGCGGATCAATGTAACACTTAGGGTCTATTCAGTAGCTCCTCAACTCCTGCAAATCCTCGAATCCCACTTCTCGTTTCCACCGCCAGCTTCCGATGGGAGCCCTAGCGGTCAAAAATACGTTCGGCTCATCGCTCCAGCTTCTCATACGCTCCAGCAGGCCAATCTGCCTTGATGGGCTGAAGCCCAACCGGCTCAACAGGTAACATGGCTTAGGCCCAGTTGAACACATTAGCAGAGGCGAGATAGAAGTAGCGAACCAGTACGTGAACCCCTCGAGTCACTTAGCTGTGGCATCTCCTTGTAAATAATGTCAACTCCAGTTTTCCCCGATTCCTGGATCGCCCAAACACCCTCTTCGCATTTTTGTACATGATCCCCGCTTTGATCCGGGAAGCTGGCTTCTTGGAGCCGGGCCTTTCGGGCCAGCTTCCCTCGTAGACTTGCGGAAGCTGGGAGCTGGCGAGCTATAGAACAGGCCCTTAGCATGGAATTGTTGTGGTATGTTCTCTCATCCACGCAATTCGAGAGCTTCTGGATATGCAAGAGTGGGTGAGAGCAAGAGTGATTTTTCTGTCTACACTTGGATGAAATTAAGGCAGATGATCTTTGTATTAAGCTAGGGTTTGATCTCATGCACCTATCTGAAAGTGATGGTCGGCCCAGGAGCCTAGTTCTTTTTTATATGCAAGAATTTGATGTGGTGTTGAATTAGTCATCGACCAACTTTATTGATGTTTTATTCATAGCCGGCGAGGAGGTTGACTGGTGGTTTGACAAGTTTCTATGGGGTCCCAACCTGGGACCAATGGCACCTCTCATGGAATTTCTTGTGTGATCTTCCCGGCAAAGAATCACACCCTTGGCTGGTATATGGTGAATTTCTTGTGTGATCTTCACGGCAAAGGATCGTACCATTGGCTGGTATATGGTGAATTTCTTGTGTGATCTTCATGGCAAAGGATCACCCCCTTGGCTGATATATGGTGGTTTTAATGAGATAATGTGTGCATAAAAAAAGAGGGTGGTAACCTCGTCCTAACTCCATGATGCAAGCTTTCCGTGAATGTCTAGTTGACTGTGGGTTGGAATACCTTGGTTATAACGGAGATTGATATACTTTGCAAAGAGGAGAAAACATGGAAAGATTGGATAGGTTGTTGTAAACCCAACATGGATGGAAAAATTGCCATTGGCGAGAGCCACCAACGCAAATCATATACACTCGGATCATCGGCCATTAATACTAGATATTGAGTGTGATGAGAGCAAGTTTGTCACAGAGGCAGGTGTTCGCCACTTTGAAGCCCGATGACTACAGGAGGAAACGGTGAATGAGGTGGTAAGGTTGGCCACAGACCGGGCCAAATTGGTAGGGGTAGGCCCTTCCCCCGGCGACCCGGCTAAAACCATCGACGTTGATCTTCATGAATGGGAACGTGAAGTTTTAAAGAGCCCCGAGAGGCGTATTAATAAACTGAAAAAATAACTTGAATAACTTCGTTCATGGGCGAACTCAGTGGATTCTTGGGCAAGGCTTAGAGAGATCCAACTAATTTTGAATAACCTAGTGGATCAAGAGGAGATCTATTGGTTGCAAAGGGGTAGAGTCAATTGGCTTTTGCATGGGGACCAAAATACTTCCTATTTTCATAATGCTGCAACAACCGGGACGAGAAGAAATCAGATTAAGAAGTTGTCAGATGATACGGGCGTGTGGCATGAAGGTATGGATCGGTTAAAAGTCATGTTGTTGGGAAACGTAGCATGCAATTTCAAAAAAAATCCTACGCTCACGCAAGATCTATCTAGGAGATGCATAGCAACGAGAGGGGGAGAGTGTGTCCACGTACCCTCGTAGACCGAAGGCGGAAGCGTTTGACAACGCGGTTGCAGTAGTCGAACTTCTTCTAGCTGATGTCTACTACGCAACTTCATTCTTGTAGACACATGTTGGGCCTCAAGTGGATGACCTAAAGGTTTATCAATCCGTGGAGGCGTAGGATGAAGATGGTCTCTATCAAACAACCCTACAGTCAAATACAAGAAATCTCTTGTGTCCCCAATGCACCCAATACAATGGAAATTTGTATAGGTGCACTAGTTTGGCGAAGAGATGGTGAGAAAAGTGTGATATGGATGGTAGAAATATATTTTTATAATCTGAATAAATAAAAATAGCAAGGTAGAGAATAGTAAACGGGCACAAAAATGGTATTGCAATGCTTGAAAATGAGGCCTAGGTCCGTACTTTCGCTAGCGCAGTCTCTCAACAATGCTAATATAATTGGATCATATAACCATCCCTCAGCGTGCAATGAAGAATCACTCCAAAGTTCCTACCTAGCGGAGAACATAAGAAGAAATCATCTGTAGGGTACGAAACCACCTCGAAGTTATTCTTTCCGATTGATCTATCCAAGAGTTCATACTAAAATAACACCAAATAATTTCAGATTCATAATACTCAATCCAACACAAAGAACTTCGAAGAGTGCCCCAAGAATTCTACCAGAGAAACAAAGACAAGAACATGCATCAACCCCTATGCATAGATTACCCCAACGTCACCTCTGGAATCTGCGAGTTGAGTGCCAAAACATATATCAAGTTGATCAATATGATACCCCGTTGTCACCATGAGTATTCATTTGCAAGACATATATCAAGTGCTCTCAAATCCATAAAAGTATTCAGTCCGATAAAACGAAATCTCAAAGGGAAAAACTCAATTCATCACAACCAGACAGAGAGGGGAAAACACCATATGATCCGACTATATCAACAAAGCTCGCGATACACCAAGATCATGACATCTCAAGAACACGAGAGAGAGAGTGAGAGAGAGAGATTAAACACACAGCTACTAGTACAAACCCTCAACCCCGAGGGTGGACTACTCCCTCCTCATTGTGGTGGCTGCCCGGATGATGAAGATGGCCATCGGTGATGATTTCCCCCTCCGGCAAAGTGCCAGAACGGGGTCTAGATTGGTTTTCGGTGGCTATAGAGCCTTGCGGTGGCGGAACTTCTGATCTAGGGTTACCCTGAGGGTTTTTGGAATATTTGGGAATTTATAGGGCGAAGAGGGGGTGCGGGAGGCCACCGAGGTGGGCACAACCCACCTGGGCACGCTTGGGCCCCCAGGTGCGCCCTAGTGGGTTGCATCCCCCTCGGGGCACCCCCAGGTGCTGCTCTGGCCCACTGGATGTCTTCTGGTCCATAAAAAATCCACAAAAGGTTTCACGGTGTTTGGACTCCGTTTGATATTGATTTCCTGCGATGTAAAAAACAAGCAGAAAACAGCAACTGGCACTGGGCACTGGGCACTTGGTCAATAGGATAGTCCCAAAAAATGATATAAAGTTGCTATAAAATGATTGTAAAACATCCAAGAATGATAATAAAACAACATGAATACTTCATAAATTATAGATACGTTGGAGACGTATCAGCGTCCCCAAGCTTAATTCCTACTCGTCCTCGAGTAGGTAAATGATAAAAGAAATAATTTATGAAGTGTGAATGCTAGCAAAGTGCACAAGTTTGATCAATGACAATTTCAATCACTTTTCCTAGCATCATAACAACAATTCTTTCCTATAAAACTTCTCATGTTAAAGTAGCAACCAGTTCACATGTTAAGATTCAAACAACGAATTCTCTTGAAACTCAACAACCTATGTTCTCAGTCACCAAGCAATTGTAATTCAACTTATTCAACAGAGTTTAAGTAAGAGCTCCACATACTCAACCATCATATAGTCTTCTATGATTGCTAACACTCACCGCATACACATGAGCAAAACGTTTCAACCGGACACATAGAAAGATAGGGGCTTAAAATTTCGCCTCCCAACGTATTCACCTCAAGGGTGGTGTCAACAATAATAACTCATGCTACCCATATCCAACTGGGTATATGTGCCTAGATCTTTCCTCACCACATGACGCTTGCCAAAAGAGAAAAATAAAAAGGAATAGAGAGAAAAACTTTGACTCTTGCATGAAAGTAAATACATAAAAGTAAAAGGTAGGCCCTTCGCAGAGGGAAGCAAAGGTTGCCATGCGCTTTTTGTTTGTATGCTCAACCCCTTAGTGCAAAAGAACGTCATGTTATATTGCCCCTTATGATAGCAACCTTTATTATGCAGTCTGTCACTTTTATTCTTTGCCATCACAAGTTCATACAACGCTCAATTTTCTCTTACACTAAATGACCTAACACTTTTAGAAGCATTTTTTATTGCGTTATTGCACCGATGACAACTTACTTGAAGGATCTTGCTCAATCCTTAGGTAGGTATGGTGGACTCTTGAAAATAAGATTTGGGTTTAAGGGTTTTTGGATGCACAAGTAGTATCTCTACTTGGTGCGGAATTTTTGGCTAGCAAGGATGGGGGGCAAGCACCACATGTTGAAGGATCTATGACAATATAACTTCTATGTGAATATGAACAAACATAAACCATTACGTTGTCTTCCTTGTCCAACGTCAACAATTTTGGCATATAATATTTTGATGGGGGCTCACAATCACAAAAGATTTCCAAGATAGTGTATTTGCATGTGAAAGTTCTCTTCCTTATACTAATTATTCATGAATTGCTTATATGACCAATATTGTGATTGTCAGACTTCAAAAGATTTCACTTTCTAAACCCAATCTGAAGCTACCACTAGGCATGATATGAACATATAATTTAAACTTCATTACATTCAATTTATTCAACAATTTACTCATAGGATAAAAGTGAAGCACGAGAGTAAATGACAAACTACTCCAAAAATATATATAAGTGAAGATCATGCGAGCAGTTAAGTAAATGGGTAGCTAATTGAGGACTCTCTCTTATTTAAAAGTTTCAGATCTAAGTGTTTTATTAAAACAGCAAGAAAAACAAAATAAAATGAAATTCTAAGAATGTTACACATCATGTGAAGAAGGAAAAACTTAGGATCAACCAATACTAACCGATAATTATTGATGAAGAAAGGTGGGATGCCTACCGGGGCATCCCCAAGCTTAGATGCTTGAGACTTCTTGGAATATTATCTTGGGATGCCTTGGGCATCCCCAAGCTTGAGATTTTGTGTCTCCTTAATTCCTTTTATATCACGGTTTCCCTAAATCTTAAAAACTTCATCCACGCAAAACTCAACAAGAACTCGTGAGATAAATTAGTATAAACCAATGCAAAAACCTTATAATTATCTACTGTAACAAATCACTAAAATTATTATTCAACATTCATACTAAATGCATTTGCACATTTAATACTCCTATCCTCAAATAGAATCATTAAACAAGCAAACATATGCAAACAATGCAAACATAACAACAATCTGCCAAAACAGTACAGTCTGTAAAGAATGCAAGAGTATCAATACTTCTTTAACTCCAAAAATTATGAAAATTTACCACACTGTAGAAAATTTATCATAGTTTATTGTGCAAAATGTTCCAACATTTTATCACATTCTGGCTTTTCTCAGGAATTTTTGCTACATCGATAAACTTTCTGTTTTGGAACAACAACACATAGACTTGCAAAATAAGCATGGTAAAGGCTATACTTGACATTTTTATTGAAATTAAAGATGCAAAACATTATTCTAAATAGAAAAGCAAATCAAAACAAAATAAATTGACGCTCCAAGTAAAACACATATCATGTGATGAATGAAAACATAGCTCCAAGTGAGGTTATCGATAATGTTGAAGACGAAAGAGGGGATGCCTTCTAGGGCATCCCCAAGTTTAGTTGCTTTGATCTTCCTTGAATATTACCTTGGGGTGCCTTGGACATCCCCAAGCTTAGGGTCTTGTCACTCCCTATTCTCCTCATATCGATATCTCACCCAAAACTTGAAAAACTTCAATCACACAGAACTCAACAGAACTTCTTGAGATAGGTTAGTATGATAAAGAGTAAACCATTTCACTTTGGTACTGTCAAAGGAAAGATTCATAATTGTTTCCTCACAATGCCTACTGTAGAATATTATTTCCAAAATTTATATTGAGAAATATAAGCCATAGAAACTAGAAAACAAGCAAACTATGCATTGAAAACAGAATCTGTCAAAAACAGAACAGTCTGTAATGATCTGGATGACAACCATACTTCTGCTACTCCAAAAATTCTAAAAATAGGAAAACCTAGGAAATTTTTATATCAATCTTTTGCAAAAAGAATATTTATTTTATCACGCTTCTGTTAAAAATGAGAATTATTTTCCTGAGCGCAAAAGTTTCTGTTTTTCAGCTGGATCAAATCAACTATCACCATGGACCATCCCAAAGGTCTTACTTGACACTTTATTGAAACGAAAGCAATAAAACATGATTACTACAGTAGCATAATCATGCGAACACACAAAAACAGTAGGTAAAAGTGTTGGGTTGTCTCCCCAGAAGTGCTTTTATTTAATGCCTTTTAGCTTGGCATGAAGATTTCAATGATGCTCGCAAAAAAGATAAAGATTGAAACACAAAGAAAGCATCATGAAGCATATGACTAGCACATTTAACTCTAACCCACTTCCTATGCATAGGGATTTTGTGAGCAAACAACCTATGGGAGCAAGAATCAACTAGCATAGGAAGGCAAAACAAGTGCAACTTCAAAACTTTCAACACATAGAGAGGAAACTTGGTATTATTGCAATACCTAAAAGCATATGTTGCTCTCTCATAATAACTTTCAGTAGCATCATGAATGAATTCAACAATACAACTATCACATAAAGCATTCTTTTCATGATCCACAAGCATAGAAATTTTATTACTCTCCACATAAGCAATTTTATTCTCATGAATAGTAGTGGGAGCAAACTTAACAAAATAACTATCATGTGATTTAAAATTAAAATCATGATGACAAGTTTCATGATTATCATTATTTTTTATAGCATACATGTCATCACCGTAATTATCATAAATAGCAACTTTGTTGTCAAAGTCAATTGCAACCTCTTCCAAAATAGTGGATTCATCACTAAATAAAGTCATGACCTCTTCGAATCCGCTTTCATCAATATAATCATCATAAATAGGAGGCATGCAATCATTATAACAAATTTGTACATCAAATCTTGGGGGACTAAAAATATCAACTTCATCAAACATAGCATCCCCAAACTTATGGCTTTGCATATCATTAGCATCATGGATATTCAAAGAGTTCATACCAACAACATTGCAATCATGCTCATCATTCAAATATTTTTTTCAAACATTTTATAGAATTCTTATTCTATCAATTGACCACAATTTTCCTTTCCATCATTTTCACAAAAGACATTATAAAGACGAATAATATGATGCGACCTTAATTTCATTTTTTTAGTTTTATTTTTATAAACCAAACTAGTGATAAAACAATAAACTAAAAGATATTATTGCAAGATGTAAAGATATACCTTCAAGCACTCATCTCCCCGGCAACGGCGCCAGAAAAGAGCTTGATGTCTACTACGCAACTTTATTCTTGTAGACACGTGTTGGGCCTCCAAGCGCAGAATTTTGTGGGACAATAGCAATTTTCCCTCAAGTGGATGACCTAAGGTTTATCAATCCGTGGGAGGCATAGGATGAAGATGGTCTCTCTCAAACAACCCTGCAATCAAATAAAAGAAATCTCTTGTGTCCCCAACGCACCCAATACAATGGCAATTTGTATAGGTGCACTAGTTCGGCGAAGAGATGGTGATAAAAGTGTAATATGGATGGTAGAAATATATTTTTATAATCTGAATAAATAAAAATAGCAAAGTAGCAAACAGTAAACGGGCACAAAAACGGTATTGCAATGCTTGAAAATGAGGCCTAGGGTCCGTACTTTCGCTAGCGCAGTCTCTCAACAATGCTAATATAATTGGATCATATAACCATCCCTCAACGTGCACCGAAGAATCACTCCAAAGTTCCTATCTAGCGGAGAACATAAGAAGAAATCATTTGTAGGGTACGAAACCACCTCGAAGTTATTCTTTCCGATCGATCTACCCAAGAGTTCGTACTAAAATAACACCAAATAATTTCAGATTCATAATACTCAATCCAACACAAAGAACTTCAAAGAGTGCCCCAAGATTTCTACCGCAGAAACAAAGACAAGAATGTGCATCAACCCCTATGCATAGATTACCCCAATGTCACCTCGGGAATCAGCGAGTTGAGTGCCAAAACATATATCAAGTTGATCAATATGATACCCCATTGTCACCACGAGTATTCATTTGCAAGACATATATCAAGTGCTCTCAAATCCATAAAGGTATTCAATCCGATAAAACGAAATCTCAAAGGGAAAAACTCAATTAATCACAACAAGATAGAGAGGGGAAAACACCATATGATCCGAGTATATTAACAAAGGCCGCAATACATCAAGATCGTGACATCTCAAGAACACGAGAGAGAGAGGGAGAGAGAGAGAGATTAAACACATAGCTACTGGTACAAACCCTCGGCCCTGAGGGTGGACTACTCCCTCCTCATCGTGGTGGCCGCCGGGATGATGAAGATGGCCACCGATGATGATTTCCCCCTCCGGCAGAGTGCCGAAATGGGGTCTAGATTGGTTTTGGGTGGCTACAGAGCCTTGCGGCAGCGGAACTTCTGATCTAGGGTTGCCCCGAGGGCTTTTGGAATATTTGGGAATTTATAGGGCGAAGAGGGGGTGCGGGAGGCCACCTGTTGGGGAACGTAGTAATTTCAAAATTTTCCTACGCACACGCAAGATCATGGTGATGCATAGCAACGACAGGGGAGAGTGTTGTCCACGTACCCTCGTAGACCGAAAGCGGAAGCGTTAGCACAACGCGGTTGATGTAGTCGTACGTCTTCACGATCCGACCGATCCAAGTACCGAACGCACGGCACCTCCGAGTTCAGCACACGTTCAGCTCGATGACGTCCCGCGAACTCCGATCCAGCAGAGCTTCACGGGAGAGTTCCGTCAGCATGACGGCGTGGTGACGGTGATGATGTTGCTATCGACGCAGGGCTTCGCCTAAGCACCTCTACTGAAGGAAATATGCCCTAGAGGCAATAATAAAGTTATTATTTATTTCCTTATATCATGATAAATGTTTATTATTCATGCTAGAATTGTATTAACCGGAAACATAATACATGTGTGAATACATAGACAAACATAGTGTCACTAGTATGCCTCTACTAGACTAGCTCGTTAATCAAAGATGGTTATGTTTCCTAACCATAGACAAAGAGTTGTTATTTGATTAACGGGATCACATCATTAGGTGAATGATCTGATTGACATTACCCATTCCATTAGCTTAGCACCCGATCGTTTAGTATGTTGCTATTGCTTTCTTCATGACTTATACATGTTCCTATGACTATGAGATTATGCAACTCCCGTTTACCGGAGGAACACTTTGTGTGCTATCAAACATCACAATGTAACTGGGTGATTATAAAGGTGCTTTACAGGTGTCTCCAAAGGTACATGTTGGGTTGGCGTATTTTGAGATTAGGATTTGTCACTCCGATTGTAGGAGAGGTATCTCTGGGCCCTCTCGGTAATGCACATCACATAAGCCTTGCAAGCATTGCAACTAATGAGTTAGTTGTGAGATGATGTATTACGGAACGAGTAAAGAGACTTGCCGGTAACGAGATTGAACTAGGTATTGAGATACCGACGATCGAATCTCGGGCAAGTAACATACCGATGACAAAGGAAACAACGTATGTTGTTATGCGATCTGACCGATAAAAGATCTTCGTAGAATATGTAGGAGCCAATATGAGCATCCAGGTTCTGCTATTGGTTATTGACCGGAGACATGTCTCGATCATGTCTACATTGTTCTCGAACCCGTAGGGTCCGCACGCTTAAGGTTTTGATGATAGTTATATTATGAGTTTATGCATTTTGATGTACCGAAGTTTGTTCGGAGTCCCGGATGTGATCACGGACATGACGAGGAGTCTCGAAATGGTCGAGACATAAAGATTGATATATTGGAAGCCTATATTTGGATATCAGAAGTGTTCCGGGTGAAATCGGGATTTTACCGAAGTACCGGGAGGTTACCGGAACCCCCCGGGAGGTATATGGGCCTTAGTGGGCCTTAGTGGAAGAGAGGAGAGGTGGCCAGGGCTGGGCCGCGCGCCCCTCCCCCCCTAGTCCGAATAGGACAAGGAGAGGGGGCCGGCGCCCCCCTTCCTTCTCTCTCTTCTCTTTCCCCCCTCCCGAATCCTATTCCAACTAGGAAAGGGGAGGAATCCTACTCCCGGAGGGAGTAGGACTCCTCCTGGCGCGCCCTCTCCTGGCCAGCCGCACCCCCCCTTTGATCCTTTATATACGGAGGCAGGGAGCACCCCTAGAGACACAAGTTGATCAACGTGATCATATTCTTAGCCGTGTGCGGTGCCCCCTTCCACCATAGTCCTCGATAATATTGTAGCGGTGCTTAGGCGAAGCCCTGTGACGGTAGTACATCAAGATCGTCACCACGCCGTCGTGCTGACGGAACTCTTCCCCGAAACTTTGCTGGATTGGAGTCCGGGGATTGTCATCGAGCTGAACGTGTGCTAGAACTCGGAGGTGCCGTAGTTTCCGTGCTTGATCGGTCGGGCCGTGAAGACATACGACTACATCAACCACGTTGTGCTAACGCTTCCGTTGTCGATCTACAAGGGTACGTAGATCACACTCTCCCCTCTCGTTGCTATGCATCACCATGATCTTGCGTGTGCGTAGGAATTTTTTTGAAATTACTACGTTGCCCAACAGTGGTATCAGAGCCAGGTTTTATGTGTTGATGTTATTTGCACGAGTAGAACACAAGTGAGTTGTGGGCGATATAAGTCATACTGCTTACCGGCATGTCATACTTTGGTTCGGCGGTATTGTTGGATGAAGCGGCCTGGACCGACATTACGCGTACGCTTACGCGAGACCGGTTCTCCCGACGTGCTTTGCACAAAGGTGGCTAGCGGGTGACAGTTTCTCCAACTTTAGTTGAACCGAGTGTGGCTACGCCCGGTCCTTGCGAAGGTTAAAACAGCACCAACTTGACAAACTATCGTTGTGATTTTGATGCGTAGGTAAGATTGGTTCTTGCTTAAGCCCGTAGCAGCCACGTAAAACTTGCAACAACAAAGTAGAGGACGTCTAACTTGTTTTTGCAGGGCATGTTGTGATGTGATATGGTCAAGACATGATGCTAAATTTTATTGTATGAAATGATCATGTTTTGTAACCGAGTTATCGGCAACTGGCAGGAGCCATATGGTTGTCGCTTTATTGTATGCAATGCAATCGCGCTGTAATGCTTTACTTTATCACTAAGCGGTAGCGATAGTCGTGGAAGCATAAGATTGGCGAGACGACAACGATGCTACGATGGAGATCAAGGTGTCGCGTCGGTGACGATGGTGATCATGACGGTGCTTCGAAGATGGAGATCACAAGCACAAGATGATGATGGCCATATCATATCACTTATATTGATTGCATGTGATGTTTATCTTTTATGCATCTTATCTTGCTTTGATTGACGGTAGCATTATAAGATGATCTCTCACTAATTATCAAGAAGTGTTCTCCCTGAGTATGCACCATTGCGAAAGTTCTTCGTGCTGAGACACCACGTGATGATCGGGTGTGATAGGCTCTACGTTCAAATACAACGGGTGCAAAACAGTTGCACATGCGGAATACTCAGGTTATACTTGACGAGCCAAGCATATACAGATATGGCCTCGGAACACGGAGACCGAAAGGTCGAGCGTGAATCATATAGTAGATATGATCAACATAGTGATGTTCACCAATGAAGCTACTCCATCTCATGTGATGATCGGACATGGTTTAGTTGATTTGGATCACGTAATCACTTAGAGGATTAGAGGGATGTCTATCTAAGTGGGAGTTCTTTAAGTAATATGATTAATTGAACCTAAATTTATCATGAACTTAGTACCTGATAGTATCTTGCTTATTCATGTTTGATTGTAGATAGATGGCCCGTGCTGTTGTTCCGTTGAATTCTAATGCGTTCCTTGAGAAAGCAAAGTTGAAAGATGATGGTAGCAATTACATGGACTGGGTGCGTAACTTGAGGATTATCCTCATTGCTGCACAGAAGAATTACGTCCTGGAAGCATCGCTGGGTGCCAGGCCTGCTGCTGGAGCAACCCCAGATGTTATGAACATCTGGCAGAGCAAAGCTGATGACTACTCGATAGTTCAGTGTGCCATGCTTTACGGCTTAGAATCGGGACTTCAATGACGTTTTGAACGTCATGGAACATATGAGATGTTCCAGGAGTTGAAGTTAATATTTCAAGCAAATGCCTGGATTGAGAGATATGAAGTCTCCAATAAGTTCTATAGCTGCAATATGGAGGAGAACAGTTCTGTCAGTGAGCATATACTGAAAATGTCTGGGTATAATAATCACTTGATTCAATTGGGAGTTAATCTTCCAAATGATTGCGTCATTGACAGAATTCTCCAATCACTGCCACCAAGCTACAAGAGCTTCGTGATGAACTATATGAAGGAAATATGCCCTAGAGGCAATAATAAAGTTATTATTTATTTCCTTATAATCATGATAAATGTTTATTATTCATGCTAGAATTGTATTAACCGGAAACATAATACATGTGTGAATACATAGACAAACAAAGTGTCACTAGTATGCCTCTACTTGACTAGCTCGTTAATCAAAGATGGTTATGTTTCCTGACCATGAACAATGAGTTGTTATTTGATTAACGAGGTCACATCATTAGTTGAATGATCTGATTGACATGACCCATTCCATTAGCTTAGCACCCGATCATTTAGTATGTTGCTATTGCTTTCTTCATGACTTATACATGTTCCTATGACTATGAGATTATGCAACTCCCGTTTGCCGGAGGAACACTTTGGGTGCTACCAAACGTCACAACGTAACTGGGTGATTATAAAGGAGCATTACAGGTGTCTCCAAAGGTAGATGTTGGGTTGGCGTATTTCGAGATTAGGATTTGTCACTCCGATTGTCGGAGAGGTATCTCTGGGCCCTCTTGGTAATACACATCACATAAGCCTTGCAAGCATTACAACTAATACGTTAGTTGTGAGATGATGTATTACGGAACGAGTAAAGAGACTTGCCGGTAACGAGAATTGAACTAGGTATTGGATACCGACGATCGAATCTCGGGCAAGTAACATACCGATGACAAAGGGAACAACGTATGTTGTTATGCGTTCTGACCGATAAAGATCTTCATAGAATATGTAGGAGCCAATATGGGCATCCAGGTCCCGCTGTTGGTTATTGACCGGAGACGTGTCTCGTCATGTATACATTGTTCTTGAACCCGTAGGGTCCGCACGCTTAAGGTTACGATGACAGTTATATTATGAGTTTATGCATTTTGATGTACCGAAGGTTGTTCAGAGTCCCGGATGTGATCACGGACATGACGAGGAGTCTCGAAATGGTCGAGACGTAAAGATTGATATATTGGAAGCCTATATTTGGATATCGGAAGTGTTCCGGGTGAAATCGGGATTTTACCGGGTTACCGGGAGGTTACCGGAACCCCCCGGGAGCCATATGGGCCTTCATGGGCCTTAGTGGAAAGGAGAAAGGGGCAGCCCAAGGTGGCTGCGCACCTTCCCCCTCCCCTAGTCCTATTAGGACTAGGAGAAGGTGGCCGGCCCCCCTCTCTCTCTTTCCCCCCCCCTTGGGAATCCTAGTTGGAATAGGATTGGGGGGAGTCCTACTCCCGGAAGGAGTAGGACTCCTCCTGCGCCCTCCTCCTTGGCCGGCGCCCCCTCCCCCTTGGCTCCTTTATATACTGAGGTAGAGGCACCCCAGAAACACACAAGTTGATCCACGTGATCTATTCCTTAGCCGTGTGCGGTGCCCCCTGCCACCATATTCCTCGATAATACTGTAGCGGAGTTTAGGCGAAAGCCCTGCTGCTGTAGTTCATCAAGATCGTCACCACGCCGTCGTGCTGACGGAACTCTTCCCCGACACTTTGCTGGATCGGAGTCCGGGGATCGTCATCGAGCTGAACGTGTGCTCGAACTCGGAGGTGCCGTAGTTTCGGTGCTTGATCGGTTGGATCGTGAAGACGTACGACTACTTCCTCTACGTTGTGTCATCTTCCGCAGTCGGTCTGCGTGGGTACGTAGACAACACTCTCCCCTCTCGTTGCTATGCATCACATGATCTTGCGTGTGCGTAGGAATTTTTTTGAAATTACTACGAAACCCAACAGTGGCACCGAGCCTAGGTTATTTATGTTGATGTTATATGCACGAGTAGAACACAAGTGAGTTGTGGACGATACAAGTCATACTGCCTACCAGCATGCCATACTTTGGTTCGGCGGTATTGTTGGACGAGACGACCCGCACCAACCTTACGCGTACGCTTACGCGAGACCGGTTCCCTCGACGTGCTTTGCACATAGATGGCTTGCGGGCGACTGTCTCTCCAACTTTAGTTGAACCAAGTATGGCTACACCCGGTCCTTGAGAAGGTTAAAACGGAGTCTATTTGACAAACTATCGTTGTGGTTTTGATGCGTAGGTGAGATTGGTTCTTGCTTAAGCCCGTAGCAGCCACGTAAAACTTGCAACAACAAAGTAGAGGACGTCTAACTTGTTTTTGCAGGGCATGTTGTGATGTGATATGGTCAAGGCATGATGCTGAATTTTATTGTATGAGATGATCATGTTTTGTAACCGAGTTATCGGCAACTGGCAGGAGCCATATGGTTGTCGCTTTATTGTATGCAATGCAATCGCGATGTAATGCTTTACTTTATTACTAAACGGTAGTGATAGTCGTGGAAGCATAAGATTGGCGAGATGACAACGATGCTACGATGGAGATCAAGGTGTCGCGCCGGTGATGATGGTGATCATGACGGTGCTTCGGAGATGGAGATCACAAGCACAAGATGATGATGGCCATATCATATCACTTAAATTGATTGCATGTGATGTTTATCCTTTTATGCATCTTATCTTGCTTTGATTGACGGTAGCATTATAAGATGATCTCTCACTAAATTATCAAGAAGTGTTCTCCCTGAGTATGCACCGTTGCCAAAGTTCGTCGTGCCCAGACACCACGTGATGATCGGGTGTGATAAGCTCTACGTCCATCTACAACGGGTGCAAGCCAGTTTTTGCACACGCAGAATACTCAGGTTAAACTTGACGAGCCTAGCATATGCAGATATGGCCTCGGAACACGGAGACCGAAAGGTCGAGCGTGAATCATATAGTAGATATGATCAACATAAACGATGTTCACCATTGAAAACTACTCCATCTCACGTGATGATCGGTTATGGTTTAGTTGATTTGGATCACGTAATCACTTAGAAGATTAGAGGGATGTCTATCTAAGTGAGAGTTCTTAAGTAATATGATTAATTGAACTTAAATTTATCATGAACTTAGCACCTGATAGTATCTTGCTTGTTTATGTTGATTGTAGATAGATGGCTCGTGCTGTTGTTCCGTTGAATTTTAATGCGTTCCTTGAGAAAGCAAAGTTGAAAGATGATGGTAGCAATTACACGGACTGGGTCCGTAACTTGAGGATTATCCTCATTGCTGCTCAAAAGAATTACGTCCTGGAAGCACCGCTGGGTGCCAGGCCTGCTGCTGGAGCAACACCAGATGTTATGAACGTCTGGCAGAGCAAAGCTGATGACTACTCGATAGTTCAGTGTGCCATGCTTTACGGCTTAGAATCGGGACTTCAACGACATTTTGAACGTCATGGAGCATATGAGATGTTCCAGGAGTTGAAGTTAATATTTCAAGCAAATGCCCGGATTGAGAGATATGAAGTCTCCAATAAGTTCTATAGCTGCAAGATGGAAGAGAACAGTTCTGTCAGTGAGCATATACTCAAAATGTCTGGGTATAATAATCACTTGATTCAATTGGGAGTTAATCTTCCAGATGATTGCGTCATTGACAAAATTCTCCAATCACTGCCACCAAGCTACAAGAGCTTCGTGATGAACTATAATATGCAAGGGATGAACAAGACTATTCCCGAGCTCTTCGCAATGCTGAAAGCCGCGGAGGTAGAAATCAAGAAGGAGCATCAAGTGTTGATGGTTAACAAAACCACTAGTTTCAAGAAAAAGGGCAAAGGGAAGAAGAAGGGGAACTTCAAGAAGAACGGCAAGCAAGTTGCTGCTCAGGAGAAGAAACCCAAGTCTGGACCTAAGCCTGAAACTGAGTGCTTCTACTGCAAGCATACTGGTCACTGGAAGCGGAACTGCCCCAAGTATTTGGCGGATAAGAAGGATGGCAAGGTGAACAAAGGTATATGTGATATACATGTTATTGATGTGTACCTTACTAGAGCTCGCAGTAGCACCTGGGTATTTGATACTGGTTCTGTTGCTAATATTTGCAACTCGAAACAGGGACTACGGAATAAGCGGGCACTGGCAAAGGACGAGGTGACGATGCGCGTGGGAAACGGTTCCAAAGTCGATGTGATCGCGGTCGGCACGCTACCTCTACATCTACCTTCGGGATTAATATTAGACCTAAATAATTGTTATTTGGTGCCAGCGTTGAGCATGAACATTATATCTGGATCTTGTTTAATGCGAGACGGTTATTCATTTAAATCAGAGAATAATGGTTGTTCTATTTATATGAGTAATATCTTTTATGGTCATGCACCCTTGAAGAGTGGTCTATTTTTATTGAATCTCGATAGTAGTAATACACATATTAATAATGTTGAAGCCAAAAGATGCAGAGTTGATAATGAAAGTGCAACCTATTTGTGGCACTGTAGTTTAGGTCATATCGGTGTAAAGCGCATGAAGAAACTCCATACTGATGGACTTTTGGAACCACTTGATTATGAATCACTTGGTACTTGCAAACTGTGCCTCATGGGCAAGATGACTAAAACACCGTTCTCCGGTACTATGGAGAGAGCAACAGATTTGTTGGAAATCATACATACCGATGTATGTGGTCCGATGAATATCGAGGCTCATGGCGGATATCGTTATTTTCTCACCTTCACAGATGATTTAAGCAGATATGGATATATCTACTTAATGAAACATAAGTCTGAAACATTTGAAAAGTTCAAAGAATTTCAGAGTGAAGTTGAAAATCATCGTAACAAGAAAATAAAGGGAGCTGTCAGTTGGTGATGTTCTAAACAAAGCGTGTGGCGGGATCTACATGTGAAGCGGAATACATAGCTGCTTTGGAAGCAGCAAATGAAGGAGTCTGGATGAAGGAGTTCATATCCGATCTAGGTGTCATACCTAGTGCATCGGGTCCAATGAAAATCTTTTGTGACAATACTGGTGCAATTGCCTTGGCAAAGGAATCCAGATTTCATAAGAGAACCAAGCACATCAAGAGATACTTCAATTCCATCCGGGATCAAGTCCAGATGGGAGACATAGAGATTTGCAAGATACATACAGATCTGAATGTAGCAGACCCGTTGACTAAGCCTCTTCCACGAGCAAAACATGATCAGCACCAAGGCTCCATGGGTGTTAGAATCATTACTGTATAATCTAGATTATTGACTCTAGTGCAAGTGGGAGACTGAAGGAAATATGCCCTAGAGGCAATAATAAAGTTATTATTTATTTCCTTATATCATGATAAATGTTTATTATTCATGCTACAATTGTATTAACCGGAAACATAATACATGTGTGAATACATAGACAAACAGAGTGTCACTAGTATGCCTCTACTAGACTAGCTCGTTAATCAAAGATGGTTATGTTTCCTAACCATAGACAAAGAGTTGTTATTTGATTAACGGGATCACATCATTAGGTGAATGATCTGATTGACATGACCCATTCCACTAGCTTAGCACCCGATCGTTTAGTATGTTGCTATTGCTTTCTTCATGACTTATACATGTTCCTATGACTATGAGATTATGCAACTCCCATTTACCGGAGGAACACTTTGTGTGCTACCAAACATCACAACGTAACTGGGTGATTATAAAGGTGCTCTACAGGTGTCTCCAAAGGTACATGTTGGGTTGGCGTATTTCGAGATTAGGATTTGTCACTCCGATTGTCGGAGAGGTATCTCTGGGCCCTCTCGGTAATGCACATCACATAAGCCTTGCAAGCATTGCAACTAATGAGTTAGTTTGAGATGATGTATTACGGAACGAGTAAAGAGACTTGCCGGTAACGAGATTGAACTAGGTATTGAGATACCGACGATCGAATCTCGGGCAAGTAACATACCGATGACAAAGGGAACAACGTATGTTGTTATGCGGTCTGACCGATAAAAGATCTTCGTAGAATATGTAGGAGCCAATATGAGCATCCAGGTTCCGCTATTGGTTATTGACCGGAGACATGTCTCGGTCATGTCTACATTGTTCTCGAACCCGTAGGGTCCGCACGCTTAAGGTTTTGATGACAGTTATATTATGAGTTTATGCATTTTGATGTACCGAAGTTTGTTCGGAGTCCCGGATGTGATCATGGACATGACGAGGAGTCTCGAAATGGTCGAGACATAAAGATTGATATATTGGAAGCCTATATTTGGATATCGGAAGTGTTCCGGGTGAAATCGGGATTTTACCGGAGTACCGGGAGGTTACCAGAACCCCCCGGGAGGTATATGGGCCTTAGTGGGCCTTAGTGGAAGAGAGGAGAGGTGGCCAGGGCTGGGCTGCGCGCCCCTCCCCCCTAGTCCGAATAGGTCAAGGAGAGGGGGGCGGCGCCCCCTTCCTTCTCTTTCTCCTCTTTCCCCCCTCCCGAATCCTATTCCAACTAGGAAAGGGGAGGAATCCTACTCCCGGAGGGAGTAGGACTCCTCCTGGTGCGCCCTCTCCTGGCCGGCCGCACCCCCCCTTTGATCCTTTATATACGGAGGCAGGGAGCACCCCTAGATACACAAGTTGATCCACGTGATCATATTCTTAGCTGTGTGTGGTGCCCCCTTCCACCATAGTCCTCGATAATATTGTAGCGGTGCTTAGGCGAAGCCCTGCGACGGTAGTACATCAAGATCGTCACCACGCCGTCGTGCTGACGGAACTCTTCCCCGAAACTTTGCTGGATCGGAGTCCGGGGATCATCATCGAGCTGAATGTGTGCTAGAACTCGGAGGTGCCGTAGTTTCGGTGCTTGATCGGTCGGGCCGTGAAGACGTACGACTACATCAACCACGTTGTGCTAACGCTTCCGTTGTCGATCTACAAGGGTACGTAGATCACACTCTCCCCTCTCGTTGCTATGCATCACCATGATCTTGTGTGTGCGTAGGAATTTTTTTGAAATTACTACGTTGCCCAAGAGCTACGATATGACCGAGGTGGAATATGGTGGAGGGGGGCACCGCACACGGTTGGGAGAGATCAACTGATCAACTTGTGTCTAGAGGTGCCCCCTGTCCCTGTATATAAAGGAGCAAGGGGGAGGCCGGCCGGCCCTCTATGGGCGCGCCAGGAGGAGGAGTCCTCCTCCTAGTAGGAGTAGGACTCCCCTTTCCTACTCCTACTAGGAGGAGGAAAGGAAGGAGGAGAAGGAGAAGGAAGGAGAAGGAGGAAAAGGAGGAAAGGGGGGCCGGCCCCCTAGTCCAATTCGGTTTGGGCTAGGGGGGCCGCGCGCCCTGCCTCCTCTCTTCCACCACTTGGCCCATGAGGTCCATTACTTCTTCCTCGTATTCCCGTAACTCCCCGGTACCCCTGAAAATACCCGAATCACTCGGAACCTTTACGATGTCCGAATATAGTCGTCCAATATATCGATCTTTACGTCTCAACCATTTTGAGACTCCTCGTCATGTCCCCGATCTCATCCGGGACTCCGAACTACCTTCGGTACATCAAATCACATAAATTCATAATACAATCGTCACCGAAACTTTAAGCGTGCGGACCCTACGGGTTCGAGAACTATGTAGACATGACCGAGACATGTCTCCGGTCAATAACCAATAGCGGAACCTGGATGCTCATATTGGCTCCCACATATTCTATGAAGATCTTTATCGGTCAAACCGCATAACAACATACGTTGTTCCCTTTGTCATTGGTATGTTACTTGCCCGAGATTCAATCGTCGGTATCTCAATACCTAGTTCAATCTCGTTACCGGCAAGTCTCTTTACTTGTTCCGTAATACATCATCCCGCAACTAACTCATTAGTTGCAATGCTTGCAAGGCTTAAGTGATGTGCATTACCGAGAGGGCCCAGAGATACCTCTCCGACAATTGGAGTGACAAATCCTAATCTCAAAATACGCCAACCCAACAAGTACCTTTGGAGACACCTGTAGAGCACCTTTATAATCACCCAGTTATGTTGTGATGTTTGGTAGCACACAAAGTGTTCCTCCGGTAAACGGGAGTTGCATAATCTCATAGTCATAGGAACATGTATAAGTCATGAAGAAAGCAATAGCAACAAACTAAACGATCAAGTGCTATGCTAACAGAATGGGTCAAGTCAATCACATCATTCTCCTAATGATGTGATCCCGTTAATCAAATGACAACTCATGTCTATGGTTAGGAAACATAACCATCTTTGATCAACGAGCTAGTCAAGTAGAGGCATACTAGTGACACTCTGTTTGTCTATGTATTCACACATGTATTATGTTTCTGGTTAATACAAATCTAGCATGAATAATAAACATTTATCATGATATAAGGAAATAAATAATAACTTTATTATTGCCTCTAGGGCATATTTCCTTCACCACCGAGGTGGGCACAACCCACCTGGGCGCGCCTGGCCCCCCAGGCGCACCCTGGTGGGTTGTGCCCCTCGGGGCACCCCCGAGGTGCTGCTCTGGCCCACTGGATGTATTATGATCCCTAAAAAATCCACAAAAAGTTTCACGGTGTTTGGACTCCGTTTGATACCGATTTCCTGCGATGTAAAAAACAATCAAAAAACAACAACTAGCACTGGGCACTGGGTCAATAGGTTAGTCCCAAAAAATGATATAAAGTTGCTATAAATGGTTGTAAAACATCCAAGAATGATAATAAAACAAAATGAATACTTCATAAATTATAGATATGTTGGAGACGTATCACTAGCTTCGACCGATCAAGCACCGAACATACGGCACCTCTGAGTTCTACAGACGTTCAGCGCGATGACGTCCCTCGCCTTCTTGATCCAGCAAGGTGTCGAGGAAGTAGGTGAATTCTGTTATCACGATGGCGTGGTGACGGTGAGGGTGAAGTGATCCTCGTAGGGCTTCGCCAATGCACCGCAAAACTATGACCAGGGGTGTAAACTGTGGAGGGGGCGCCGCACACGACTAACGATTGTTTTTTTTACGGACACACGACTAACGATTGTTGTTGTGTGTTCTAGGCGCCCCCACGTATATATAGGTGGGAGGGGGAGGGGAGAAGCCATAGGGCACCCCAAGTAGGAGGAATCCTACTTGGGGACCTCCCCCAATTTGGCCTCCCCCTTCCTTTTTTTGCCGGAGAGAAAAGGGAAGGGGGGAGGACAGAAGGAAGGGGGGGGAACCCATTCTCCTCCTTCTCCAATTCGACCACATGCCTAGGGGGGCATGCCACCACTTGTGGGATGGTGTGCTCCCCTCTTATGGCCCATATCTTTCCCCTGGGGGTTCTGGTAACCCTCCCGGTACTCCGATAAATACCGATACTATCCGGAACACTTCCGGTGTCCAAATACTACCATCCTATATATCAATATTTACCTCTCGACCATCTAGAGACTCCTCGTCATGTCTGTGATCTCATCTGGGACTTCGAACAACATTCGGTCACCCAATCACATAACTCATATAAATACTAAATCGTCATTGAACGTTAAGCGTGCGGACCCTACGGGTTCGAGAACTATGTAGACATGACCGAGACACATCTCTGGTCAATAACCAATAGCGGAACCTGGATGCTCATATTGGCTCCTACATATTCTACGAAGATCTTTATCGGTCGAACCGTTATGACAGCATACGTTATTCCCTTTGTCATCAGTATGTTACTTGCCTGAGATTCGATCGTCGGTATCTTCATACCTAGTTCAATGTCATTAACGACAAGTCTCTTTACTCGTTCCGTAATACATCATCCCACAACTAAATCATTAGTTACTTTGCTTGCAAGGCTTCTCATGGTGTGTATTACCGAGAGGGCCTAGAGATACCTCTCCGATACTCGGAGTGACAAATCCTAATCTTGATCTATGCCAACTCAACAAACACCTTCGGAGATACCTATAGAGCATCTTTATAATCACCCAGTTACGTTGTGATGTTTGATAGCACACAAGGCATTCCTCCGGTATCCGGGAGTTGCATAATCTCATTGTTGAAGGAATATGTATTTGACATGAAGAAAGCAATAGCAATAAAACTGAACGATCAATATGTTAAGCTAACGGATGGGTCATGTCCATCACATAATTCTCCTAATGATGTGATCCCATTATCAAATGACAACTCATGTCCATGGTTAGGAAACCTTAACCATATTTGATCAATGAGCTAGTCAAGTAGAGGCTCACTAGGGACTTATTTTTTGTCTATGTATTCACACATGTATTAAGGTTTCCGGTCAATACAATTCTAGCATGAATAATAAACATTTATCATGAATAAGGAAATATAAAATAACAACTTTATTATTGCATCTAGGGCATATTTCCTTCAGTCTCCCACTTGCACTAGAGTCAATAATCTTGATTACATTGTAATGATTCAAACACCCATGGATTCTTGGTGCTGATCATATTTTGCTCATGGAAGAGGCTTAGTCAACGGGTCTGCAACATTCAGATCCGTATGTATTTTGCAAATCTCTATGTCTCCCTCCTTGACTTGATCAGAGATGGAGTTGAAGCGTCTCTTGATGTGTTTGGTTCTTTTGTGAAATCTGGATTCCTTCGCTAAGGCAATTTCTCCACTATTGTCACAAATGATTTTCATTGAGCCCGATGCACTAGGTATTACACCTAGATCGGATATGGACTTATTCATCCAACTACTTCATTTACTGCTTCGGAAGCAGCTATGTACTCCGCTTCACACGTAGATCCCGCCACGACTCTCTGCTTGGAACTGCACCAACTGACGGCTCCACCATTCAATATAAATACGTATCTGGTTTGTGACTTAGAGTCATCCGGACCAGTGTCAAAGCTAGCATCGACGTAACCATTTACGACAAGCCCTCAGTCCTTTTCAGGTACTTCAGGATGTTCTTGACCGCTGCCTAGTGATCCACTCCTGGATTACTTTGGTACCTCCCTGCTAAACTTATAGCAAGGCACACATTAGGTCTGGTACACAACATAGCATACATAATAGAACCTATGGCTGAGGCATAGGGAATGACTTTCATTTTCTCTCTATCTTTTGTAGTGGTTGGGCATTGAGTCTGACTCAACTTCACACCTTGTAACACATGCAAGAACCCTTTCTTTGACTGATCCATTTTGGACTTCTTCAAAACTTTATCAAGATATGTGCTTTGTGAAAGTCCTATTATGCGTCTTGATCTATCTATATAGATCTTGATGCCTAATATATAAGCAGCTTCACCGAGGTCTTTCATTGAAAAACTTCTATTCAAGTATCCTTTTATGATATCCAGAATTTCTATATCATTTCTGATACGTCTCCGCCGTATCTACTTTTCCAAACACTTTTGCCCTTGTTTTGGACTCTAACTTGCATGATTTGAATGGAACTAACCCGGACTAACGCTGTTTTCAGCAGAATTACCATGGTGTTATTTATGTGCAGAAACTAAAGTTCTCGGAATGACCTGAAACTTCACGGAACGTCTATTCGGAAATAATAAAAAATCCTTGCAAAAGATGAAGACCAAGGGGCCCACCACCTGTCCACGAGGGTGGGGGCGCGCCTGCCCCCCTAGGGCACGCCCCCTACCTCGTGGGCCCCCTGGAGCTCCTCCGACCTCGACTCCAACTCTATATATTTGCTTTCAGGGAGAAAAAATAGAAGAGAAGGATTCATCGCGTTTTACGATACGGAGCTGCCGCCAAGCCCTAAAACCTCTCAGGAGGGCTGATCTGGAGTCTGTTCGGGGCTCCGAAGAGGGGAATCCGTTGCCATCATCATCACCAACCTTCCTCCATCACCAATTTCATGATGCTCACTGCCGTGCATGAGTAATTCCATCGTAGGCTTGCTGGATGGTGATGGGTTGGATGAGATTTATCATGTAATCAAGTTAGTTTTGTTAGGGTTTGATCCCCAGTTGAAAGTGCGTTATATCGACTAGAGGGGGGGTGAATAGGCGATTTTTATGAACGTCTTCAAAACGTGGAAGTTATGGAGACAAACGATAGAAATAAACCTATTACATGCAGCAGAAGGTAGACTACACTAAGCAAACCATAGTCAAGTATTCAATGGAGTGAAAGCACAATGACTAATAGCAGCAATGTAGTAAGGATCAGGTAGGAAGATATTATGAAGCCAAACAGAACACACAGTCACTCAGTGAAGACAAAAGATAGTGCAATCATACAATGACTTCACAAGGACCAACAGTAAGTAACGGGAAGGGAAGGATGAAACCAGTGACTCGTTGAAGACAATGATTTGTTGGACCAGTTTCAGTTGCTGTGACAACTATATGTCTGGTAAGGGCGGCTAGGTATTTAAACCCGAGGACACACAGTCCCGGACACCCAGTCCTGAACATGCAGCTCAGGACACCCGGTCCTCACCGTATTCCCCTTGAGCTAAGGTCACACATACCTCGCCCAATCACTCAGGTAAGTCTTCAAGGTAGACTCCCAAACCTTCACAGACTTCGTTCACCGGCAATCCACAATGTCTCTTGGATGCTCAAAACGCGACGCCTAACCGACTGGAGGATTCACAGTCCTCAAGTGTAATAAGTCTTCAGATCACACAGACAAGAAGACTTAAGTGATGCCTAACACTCTTTGGCTATGGGTGGTAGGGCTTTATCCTCGCAAGGAATTCTCTCTCAAAGGCTTCGAGGTGGGTTGCTCTCAAACGACAAAAGCCGTACTCTGAATCTGAGCAGCCAACCGATTATGGTTGTAGGGGGTGGGCTATTTATAGCCACTAGGCAACCCGACTTGATTTGTTTGAAATGACCCTGGGTCACTAAGGAACTGACACGTGTTCCAACGGTCAGATTTCAAACTCACGCGGCAGCTTTACTTGGGCTACAAGCAAAGCTGACTTATCCGACTCTGGACAAGTTTTGCTCTCATAGTCTTCACTCGAAGACATAGGTTTTGGTTAAGCATCACTTCAGTCATTCTAACTGGTTCACTTGGACCCCACTTAACAGTATGGTGGTTCCTATGACTCAACAAAGAAGAAACAGAACTACAAAAGATCTAAGTCTTCGAGCTCCATAGGCTTCATGCGATGTCTTCTCTTATCATAGTCTTCAATGTGAGTATCTTCACATACCACCTTTGACATCAATGTCTTCATACATTTTTAGGGGTCATCTCTGGTAGGAAAACCGAATCAATGAGGGACTTCTACCTGTGTTATCCTGCAATTCTCACAAACACATTAGTCCCTCAACTAGGTTTGTTGTCAATACTCCAAAACCAACTAGGGGTGGCACTAGATGCACTTACAATCTCCCCCTTTTTGGTGATTGATGACAAACTAGTTGAAGTTTTCAACGGGGAATATAATATGTGAAATTGTAAAGGATAAGGAATTGTCTTCATAAGTTGCAAGGGCTCCCCCTGAAGATGTGCATATAAGTAATTTGCTTTTGGAATGCAAATGCACATGGCAGGTTGTACTTGTGGAGCTCCTCTTCAACTTATGACGACAATTCATTATGCATGTGAAGATAATGACATGCATAATGGAAAATGGACGTCTGCAAAATGATCTAAGTGCAGAATTTATCGTCGCACATGCGAAATTTATCATCGCATCACAAAGTGGCAAATAAGCAGCAGACGACCATTGAGTTTTAAGTGTTACAACTCAAAGAACCAAATGTATCAAAACAAGAGTTGTAAACACGAAGCAAAATATAAAGCACCCGCCCATATGGACCCGCTTGAAGACTATCAAACTCATATGCTTCTCCCCCTTTTGTCAGTAAGGACCAAAAAGGTTTGAAGACATAGAGCATCTACTCGTTCCCAGCAAGAGTAGGTGAAGCAGCAGGGTCGTCGGTGGTGTTCGGTGGTGTTCGGCGGTGCAGAAGAACTTGGAGCAGTGTCGAAGCGTGCTGAAGGAGGTGGCGGTGAAGTAGCATCGTCTTCATCCTTGATCACTCTGGCATTCACAGTTGCAGCAGAGGAAGAGAACTCAGAGTCTTCAAGAGATGGAGTGCGTCGCAGCACTGCCCTTCGAGGAGGTGTGGATTCAAACTTGAAGCGTTCAGAGAAGCCATCCTCTTGAAGATCATCTTCAGAGCACATCAGCGTCAGCCCCTTCCATGTGCGTCGAGAGGTTTCATGGGCAACAAAAGCATTTTTGGTGGCAAGATTGCGAATGCGGTTGACATCCACCAAGAAGCTTTGCATTTGACGCCTCAGGCAGTCATGATGCCTATCCTGTTTCTGATGAAGAGCCACCAGAAGCTCTCGGTCATTAAGAACACGAGTGCGCTTCTTGGGTCGTTGGGCAGTTGTGCTGTCGGTGGCTTCAGTAAGGGCAGGATGTGGTGCACGTGTAGTTCCAGCCAAAGGATACACATGAGTGACTGCTTCAACTCCTTCAATTTTCTGAGAAAAACTTTGATGCTCCGCATTCTGAAGACTTAGAGGTTCCTTGGCAGGCTCAGGATAGGTGGCTTCAATAGACATATCCACATCAGGCAGAAAGATCCGATGATTGCGAGCAGATGGCTGATATGAGATAGCGGAGTGAAGTTTGATCAGCCGCATTACCCATGGGGTGTAGAACTTCAAGCCAAAAAGATCAGAGCCTGATGCGGCAAGTTGGCGAATGAAGAAGTCCTATGCATTGAAGCATTTGCCATGAAGAATATAGAAGACCAAAGTCTTCATTGCACCTTCAAGCTTGGCATGTGGAGAGTGTCCTTTGATGGGCCAGAGAGTTCGCCTTATGATGTGATAAATAGTCCTTGGCAGATACTCTAGGTCTTCAACAAAGAACTCTTTGGGATATGCAGCATCTTGGGGCAATGGCTTCATCATACTGAGCATCTGACTCATGTTAGGTTCAGGCTTCTGAAAGATGCTCTCCACAGCTTCACTGTGAAGTTGACAGCCAGATTCGTAGAGATCGCCAGGAGTGGGTAGACCAGTGAGCTCAATGATGTCAAAGGCTTTGGCTTCGTGATGAACGTTTCCTGTCATCCACTCCAGGACCCAAGTCTTCGGATCTCTGTTGTACCCGCGGATGTGAAGTGTGGGATTGAATTGGAGTAGCAAATCTTCATTCCAATGCTCTTGATCGGTGACGAACGGCAGCAATCCAACCTCTTTGAAGAAATCCAGAGCTTCTTCCAGACAGGGCAGACCAGCTATTGCTTCAATGTCAAGACGCTTGTGTGGGAAGATGCGACCTTGATTGTATAGAATGCATGACTAATAGCTTCGCTGCAGATAGCTCCAGAACCGATCAGATGATATTCTTTCCCTTGAGTAGGGGTTCCTGGAGCTATTGAAGAATGTGTTGTCTGCTCTGAAGCCATTGACATTAAAGGATCTAGGTGCTGATGCAGGACCTAGAAACCTGGGCAATCTTGGGATTGGCTTCTGTACCTGAGGCCTGTGCTCAACATGATAGTCGAACTGAGGACCGGCAGCAGGCGCAGGAACAGAAGCAGTGGGATCAGTGGCTTCGCTGACTTCTGGTGCTTGGGTTGGTGAAGGCTCCACATTAGCTTCAGCCATGACAGCGTCAGTGGCTTCATTGGTGTTGGTGGTGGCAGCCTCAAGATTTTCAACCTCCACTTGACGAGCTGGAGGGTCGGTCACAGTCACGTTCTCCTCGAGAACAGCTTCTTGGTGGGACAGGGGAGTAGCAGCTTTTGGGGATTCTTCATCGGCTGATGTAGCCGGAATGTCTTCAACAGCTTTAGCTTCAGACTCAGAGACTGGAGGCCTTGGTCCTTTGCGAAGCCTGCGCAACGCTGGCGACGCCTGTGGAGTTGGAGTTGGCTGGGCCTCAAAGTCTTCTTCCTCTTGTGGGCGATCCGCCCATGAAGCATCCTGAGCAATTGGCGTCAGAGGACGACCAATGCTGATGAGTTTGCTGTGCGTTAGCACAGGCGATGATACCTGTTGGTGCTCGAGTTGAGGAAGGACTGCATCATCTTCAACATGGTCATGGTGACCAATGTCTTCAGCAGTGATGGGATCAGCTGCTGGAAAGTCTTCAGCTTCATGAGCCTCTGTGAAAGCAGGCTCATGGACAGTCAGTTGACGTTCTTGCAGTTCAGCATCAGGGTGAACCATGGAGATGGGTTCAACAATCAAGGGCTCTATGGGAGCAGCCCGTTCCTTCTTGGTCTTCCTCTTCTTCTTGGAGGGGGCAGTAGCATAGGCTTCAGGATGTTTCCTCTTCCTGGCTTCAGCCTCAGCAGTCCTCGTCTTCTTCAGCTCTGAAGCGGTTGACCGGGCCTTTGGCTTCGAGCCAGTCATGCTAGTTGGGAAGACAATGGGATCTGCTTCCTGCCTTGGTGCGTTGGGTTCGGCCACAATGGGCTTCTTCTTCTACTTAGCAGCCATCCTGGGATCAATGCCCGGACGCCCAAGGGCCTTGCGCTTCTCAGCCTCGTTGTAGCCTTGCACACACTTGTCAGCCAGGCTCTTCATGCGCTCCCGAGAACCCTGAGCTTCTGTGCGTTTCTTGAGAAAGGCTTCTTTGAGCTCGTGCAGCATAATCTTGAAGTTTTTCACCTCTTGCACGCTGAGCTTGGCCATATGCTTCTTGAACTGAGCCTTTTCATAGTCAATCTTTTGCTTCAGTTTGACGATGCGCTGAGCGAGAGCTAGCTCTGAAGCAATGGCGCCATGGAAGGCGACACGAAGGCCAATGGGTAGTTGCAGATCTTCGAAGCTGATGTTGGGCGTGTCAAACCACTCATCAATGAAGTTGTGGATGATTGTCACGTCAAAGAGAGGCAGATCATTGAAGATTTCTGCTTCTTCTTTGCTCTTGATGAGTTGCTCAAGAGCGTCATCTGCAAGATCTTCATCACTGGACAGATCAATGGCATCATTGCGCAGAATGGCAGCAGCTGTCAGCTCTTGGCCGGTGTGTGGCAGAGGCATCTTGACCTTCTGGGGCTTGAAGATGCATGATAAATCTTCAGACTGCACACTGTCTTCAGGAGGTGCAGTTGCCAATGGCTTCGCTCGTGAGATTTTTGGTGCAGAGGCAGGCTTGGAAGCTTTTGGCTGCTTCAGTTTCTTTGGCTTCGGCGCTGCAGGCGCTTCATCTGAGTCAGCGTCATCTGTAGGCTTATTTACGGCAGTCCCTTGAACCACTATATGGGTGATGAGACCTTCAAGGTTGTAGAAGGGCCCAAGAAGATTGGGTTCAGCTTCGCGAGTTCCATCGGCACGGGGAGCAGAGGGACCAGGGTTGAAGTCTAATCCCAAAGACTTCTTGTTCTGCTTCGCTGAGTTCTTGGCAAACTGGAAGTTGCGCTTGAACAGATTGTCGTCGCAGCACCATAGTAGCGACGATGGGTGTGCATCTGCAGGCTGTGGCCCGCGGACCATGCAGGGATAGAAGCCTTGTTCAATGGCTTCTTCTCTGGACCTGGGTTGAAGATTCTTGTATAGGATGTCTCCCCACGGTCGCTGGATGACATTTTTCTCAGCATATTCTTGGGTCACAAACTGGTATTTGAACCATTGTTCTGCCCAATATCTTCGAATCCACTGGATTCGGGTCTTGCGCTCATTATAATCCTCTTCAGGATCTGTCTTGTAAAGTTCTGAGAGGTCATCAGGCAGATCTTTTGATGTTCCGCCATGACGCTGTCTGCCTCCCTTCCTTGCAGCTTTCTCTGAAGCCATGAATTTTAACCTGAAAGGCTTCAATACGTTCAAAGGCTTCAAGGGCTTTCGTTTGCTGGAAAAACAGGAACTGGCTTCAGGAGAATTTATATGATGCTGTAAGAATTCTGCAAATGAATGCAGACTATGAGAACCAAGGGATTCTCCCACGGACATGTACCTATGATAGCATTAAGGTGCGAGGGAAGGGGAAGAGGTCATATGCATTCTCTGAAGATTTTGAAGATAAATCAGTTTAGAAGACATTGACCTCATCGTGCGAAGACATTCACTCATAGATAAGGAGTTGGTTCCAGATTTGTATGAATCCATGGATCAGTACAAGTGAGGAATCTAACTACTTTGTGAAGTACAAGTGAATATACTAGGCATATTATGAGATGCAGTATGTAAGAGATCCAACTTGTGTGAACAGAAACTGCTTGTGGTAGAAAGTGACGAAGCTATAGGATCAAAGGGGCTGTAAAAAGGAAGTTTTATTTACCACACGAAGAACTTCTAGACGGAGTGGAAGAGGAGGCCGAGCAGTTCGATCGTCCATGCTCTAACTTGGCGACGGAGGACACCTACGGCGACGGCGGAGAGGAAGATGTTCGCGGTCGGCGTGAGGACGACGTCGGAGAGGTTGCGGCAGCGAAGCGCTTCGTCACCGGCGTCGTCGAGAGTTAGCGGTGGCGCTAGGGTTCGTGCGAGAGTGGAAGAAGAGATAATGACTGCGGTGAGGCGTGTATTTATAGGGACAGGGGCGGCTCAGTGTTATTACACAGGTGCCCCTGGCGATTCACATCTGAGGAACACGTGGCCATCATGCAGCATGTCGGAGGTTGTTCCACGTCCCACGCACACTTGGATTGTCGGATGGTCGTTCCCACTTCTCCGGGTTTCAGGTGAAGGAATGAGCATTGAAAACAGACTTAATGTTTGTCTCTGTATCTTCTGCTGACAAGGACGCAGAGAAGACATTCGAAAGTTTCAATAGAATGCATATGACTTGGAGAGATGGAGTTTGAGATAGAAAGCATAGAGAGGTTAGGGTCCGATCACATTCACTTAGTTCAAAAGACTCAACATGAAGACATAGCTATAAGTGAATGCTGTAGAGGACAGAACACTAGTATATATATATTCAACATAGTGAAGATAATCATGAAGACATGTTGAAATTTAAGCCAAACCAAATGTGAAAACATAGCAAATGTAATGCCATGAGTGAAACACTTTGAACAGAACCTTTGGTGGTGGCGTTACCCACCGTATAGAAAGTATTAGAGCCAGACACGGCGCACAATTATCGTGGCGTTCCGAAGTCAAATTCCACATTAATGTATTCACACTTAGAATGTATGTCTTCATTGATTGAAGATATACTTTACTTCGTGTGTTGCACATCTAAGTCATCAATATGCATAAGTGTTAGGATGTGTGCCTGATCATAGGACATTTGAGGATTCCAAGATATTTAGCTCACACCGTAACTTGCAAAATCTCTTCTCATCCAAGGGCTTGGTGAAGATATCTCCTAATTGCTCTTCAGTGTTGATGTGTATGATATCAATATCTTCCTTCACAACATGATCTCTAAGAAAGTGATGACGAATTTCAATGTGCTTTGTCTTCGAGTGCTGAAGTGGGTTGTTGGCAATCTTGATGGCGCTTTCGTTGTCGTAGTAGAGTGGCACTTGCTTCAGATGAATGCCATAGTCCTTGAGTGTTTGCTTCATCCACAGAAGCTAAGCGCAGCAAGATCCAGCATCAATGTATTCAGATTCAGCAGTGGAGAGAGATACACAGTTCTGCTTCTTTGAAGACCAACATACAAGTGATCGTCCCAGAAAGTGACATGTGCCTGATGTAGACTTGCGATCCACCTTGTCACCAGCATAATCAGCATCCGAGAATCCAACCAGATCAAACTCTGAGCCCTTTGGATACCATAATCCTAGAGTTGGGGTGTGAGCCAAATATCAAAGAATTCGCTTCACAGCTAAGTGATGCGACTCCTTTGGTGCCGCTTGGAATCGAGCACACATGCAAACACTAAGCATAATATCTGGCCTAGATGCACATAGATAAAGTAAAGAACCAATCATGGAGCGGTATACCTTTTGATCGAACTCTTTACCATTGTCATCGGGACCCAGATGATGTTTGGCTGGCATTGGCGTCGTGAAGCCTTTGCAGTCTTGCATACCGAACTTCTTCAGGCAATCTTTGAGATACTTCTCTTGAGATATGAAGATGCCGTTGCATTGCTGTCGTATTTGAAGACCGAGGAAGAACATCAGCTCTCCCATCATGGACATCTGATATTGCTCTTGCATCATATATCCAAACTCTTCACTGTACTTCTGATTGGTGCAGCCGAAGATGATGTCATCCACATATATTTGGCACACGAACAGTTCACCATCATATGTCTTCGTGAAGAGAGTCGGGTCGAGGGAACCAGGTATGAAGCCTTTGCTCTTCAGGAAGTATTTGAGTGTGTCATACCAAGCCCGAGGGGCTTGTTTGAGGCCATACAGTGCCTTGTTGAGCTTGTATACCATGTCAGGATGTTTCGGATCTTCAAAGCCAGGCGGTTGTGCAACATACACTTCTTCTTCAATCTTGCCATTGAGAAAGGCGCTCTTCACATCCATTTGATATAGAAGTATGTTATGATGATTTGCATAGGCCAGCAGTATGCGTATGGCTTCAAGTCGAGCCACATGAGCAAATGTTTCATCGAAGTCAACGCCTTCCACTTGAGTATATCCTTGAGCAACGAGACGAGCTTTGTTTCTGACAACTTGACCATGCTTGTCTTGCTTGTTGCGGTATATCCATTTGGTGCCTATTATATTGTGCTTCCGAGGATCAGGACGCTTAACCTGTTCCCATACATTATTCTGCTCAAACTGTTGAAGCTCTTCTTGCATAGCTTGAATCCATTTAGGTTCCATGAAGGCTTCTTCAACTTTCTTGGGTTCTGTTATTGAGACGAATGCGAAGTGGCCACAGAAATTTGCCAGCTGAGTTGCCCTTGAACGAGTGAGCGGACCAGGTGCATTAATGCTATCAATTATTCTCTCAATCTGCACTTCATTGGCAACACGAGGATGTACAGGGCGAAGGTTTTGCTCTTGATGTTCATTGTCATTGTTAGTGGGATTGTCTCCAGGCTGAGCATTGTCTTCAGGTTGATCAGGTGCAGAGATGATAAGTTCCTCTTCAGGTTGAGCCTCAGAGGGTATGATTTCTCCAGTTCCAATTAGCATGATTGATTCGCTGGATGGAACTTCATCTAGCACATTTGGCAGGTGCTCTCTTTGTGAACCGTTAGTCTAATCAAACTGCACATCCACTGTTTCAACCACTTTATAATGAAAATGATTGAAGACTCTGTAGGAGTGCGAATCCTTTCCATATCCAAGCATAAAACCCTCATGTGCTTTTGGTGCAGATTTTGAAGTGAGATGTGGATCCTTGATCCAGCACCTGGCTCCAAATACTCTGAAGTAACTGACATTTGGCTTCTTGCCAGTAAGGAGCTCATAAGATGTCTTGTTCAG